>NW_028259361.1:0-39387 GCF_977971745.1 Zootermopsis nevadensis | reverse complement strand
CAATTCTTGATTTACCATCAGCGTGAGAAATTGTTATACCAGAAGACTACACCATCCTTGTTAATTTGCGTCTGTCAGTGCCTTGCAGTAGGAATGAAATTGCGGAGCGCATGAGTAAATGATGAAGTCTGATAATGCAGTGAGTGTGAAGGCGGCTGTCTTCTGGGTTGTAGCTGCGGTACTCATCTCTGAAACACTTGACATGGATGGCCTGCTGTAATTATGTCTTTATCCCTACTACTATACTCTGTTGTATCCTCCTCGGTACACTTTACCTTCCAATATTACTGCTACTCTTGAAGTTAAATCTTGGTACCATATGTAACTATAAGTGTGGAGGTAATTTTTAGCTGATCGCCCCATACTGACAGCTCACAAGATGTTGGCACCAAGTTCCAATGAAATATTGGGAAACTTTTACCAGACTACATGGAGTAAACAAATGTTTGTTTGAAGACGTCATTTTTTGGCTACAAATTGGGAGAGGATTGCAAATTTTTAAGCTCATCATTATGGAGTTTTCTCCATGCCCCTTCTTATTCTCTCCTAGGCCCAAATATCATCCTCAACCCTGCTCTCAAACACCTGCATTCTATGTTTTGTACCAATACAAAACAACAGGTAAACTTATTGTTTTGCATATTTTAATCTTTAGGTTCTTAGAAATCAGAAGGGAAGACAGAATATTTTGAACTGAGAAGTAGCAAACATTTCCAGAATTTATTCTCCTAATTTGCTTGTGAATATTATTTTAATTTGTTATTGTTGTTCCCAAATATTTGAACTTTACATACATACATACATCTTTATTACATTCCATGGATCCATAAGTTAGTCAGATGACAATAGGATGTCATAATAATACAATACATGTTATACAAACACAAGTCATATAAATGTCACAAAAATACAAACGAAGGATAAATTACGACTTACTTGTAGACATTTGGAATTCATCGACAGAGTAAAAGGAGTGTGTAATTAAGTATCGTTTCAATGCTGTTTTAAATTGTGCCTTTTTATTTACAAGACTTGAGAGATTAGATGGTAGACTGTTGAAAATTTTGATCCCTGCATAATATGCACTCTTCTGAAAACATGAGAGGTTGGCAGTTGGTCTATGAAGCTGATTTTTATTCCTTGTGTTGACATGGTGTATAGTTTGAAAGAGTTCTTGGTTATTTACAATAAAGTTCATTAATGAGAATATGTATTCACATGGAAGAGGTAAGATTTCTAATCTCTTAAATAGACTTCTACATGAATTCCTAGGTTTTACACCAGCCAATAACCTAACAATTTTCTTTTGTAAAGTGAATATCTTTTTGATGTTTGATGAATTTCCCCCAAAAAATTATTCCAAATTTCATTAAATAGTGAAAATATGCAAAATATACTGATCTGAGTGTGTCAGTGTTGCTGACGTGGAACAGAGATCTAACTGCGTAACATGCGCCACTTAACTTAGGTATCAGTTCATCAATATGATTAGTCCAATTTAGGTGATTATCAATTTTCAAACCCAATAATTTTGTGTTTATCGACTCTTGTATATACTTCGCATCATAACCAATACTTGAAGCACATTGTGGTGAGTTATTTGTTATAAATTTTATTAGATTTAGGGTCAGCTTGTTAGCAGTAAACCATTTACTCATATGAGACAGAACTATGTTTGATGTTGAACAGAAATCATCAAAATTTTTATTTGAAATTATGACGCTTGTGTCATCAGCAAATATTATGGGTTCTGTTGAAGTATTTATTGTTTTTATTATTGGAGGAAGGTCATTTATGTATATTATAAAAAGCAAGGGACCTAAAATTGACCCTTGGGGGACTCCATGTTTTATTGTTCCCCAGTTTGAGAAAAAATTTCGTTTGTTTTTAGGTGCTTTTACTTCGATCTGTTAAATAGGATCTGAACCATTGCGCTGCTATTCCTTGAATGCCATAAAAATGCAATTTATCCAACAAAATTTCATGATTTACACAGTCAAAAGCTTTTGCTAAATCACAGAAAATTCCTCCAACATGCATTTTTTGGTTAACAGATTTTAGAACATTGTCTGTTAGTTTGAAAGTAGCATCTTCAGTGGATACACATTTCCTGAAGCCAAATTGTTCCTGGACTAATATGTTGTTAGCATGCATATGATGACTTAATCTATTGTACATAATCTTCTCAAGCACTTTAGAAAAAGTAGTTAAAAGTGAAATTGGTCTGTAATTTGTCATATTGGTTTTGTCCCCTTTCTTGTACAGTGGTCGTACTACTGATATTTTAAGGCGGTCAGGGAAAATGCCTGTGTATAATGAGTGATTACAAATGTGGGTTAATGGACGACTAATTAGAGCTGAACAAGCCTTCAAAATTTTACTTATTTCATCATAACCTGATGAGTTTTTTGATTTGAGGGAATTTATTACACTTTTCACCTCAGTTTCGGTGGTTGGAATGATATTAGAGCCAGAAAAGTTAACAGGAAATGCAGCTTTTAAAGTGGAAACAGCATCTTCTGTCCCTGTTTGATTTAAATTTAAGCTTTCAGTAATTGTTAGAAAAAACTTATTGAAGGCATTAGCCACTGTTCCAGGATCATTTACTTTTTCATTGTTTATTAGAAGAGATGGCATTTGTTCTGATAAATATATTTTTCCTGTCCCCCTTTTTATTATGTTCCATGTTGTTTTTATTTTATTGTCTGATTTTGCTATAAGTCTACTGTAATGCTGCTTTTTAGCCTCTTTTATATGTGTATGTGTTTAACTGATTAAAAGTAAAACTCCATTAAAAGATATAAGTATGGATGTGAGTGAAATTACTGAAAAGGCATTCTGAGATTTTCAGTTTGTATAAATAAGGATAATGTCTTTACAGTAAATTTTACAAGTTATGTAATTCCATTTCATAATATAAGAGGAAATCTACCACCTTGGGTTGACAAGAGCATCAGAGACCCGTTTAAGAGTATGATTATGCTCTGAAACTGCAATTAACTTGTTTGAGTCATGCGCCTGATCAGCATGCTTACCCTTCTACGTATTGAACACTGTGCAGCTTTGTGAGATCTGACATTTTCACTATGGTAAAGATGACAATATGATGATAGTCATCTGGGTTATGACACCGTGTAAGGCTGAAGGTAGAAACAGTAGTTTTCTCTGAAATCTTGGATTCTACCTATAAATCTACAAGGCATCACAACCCACAACAACATAATCAATGTACAGGTCATACTGAATCATCCTCCTTTATACTTTTCACTTCATCCAGTGTAATTATTATGTTATTTAATGCTGTATAAGTAATACATTGATTTGTTCCATAAAATGATTAATAAAAAGTAATCCCAGTTAAGCCAGAGGTGGCAGTATGATCATCAGCTCATCAAGAAACTTTGGGTAAACTAAATGATTTTTTGTTAGAATATATATTTTGGTAGAAAGCGTATGTGGAATCTGTTTCAGGGATTGATGGTGGAAAATCCAGTTGTGATCTACATTGCAGCCCAGAACTATGATTGGCTGCCGCAAATGCAGACTGTCATCCAAAGCAACACTAAGCATCGCATTATCCTTGTAGCTCAGGATACACCACTCAATGGCATTTTGGGTCTCATGAACTGTATCTGCAAGGAGCCAGAGACCAACTTTGTAAGGTTAGAGACTCCTACTTGAACCTTTTTACTGCCAGTGAACAAAGTACCACATGTTAACAAGTTTTCACCTGATTTCTAAGATTTGAACATTTGTGCAATATTTAATCTCTTTGACTTATAAATATTATTTTATGTTTTAAAATAAAATTTCCATCTGAGATGGTGATTTATTTAATTTATTGTTCTTATTTATAAATTCTTGGAACATATGCCAGTTTCACTATTACAATAAAGTCCACAATCAGAATTTTTGTTGAAATAAAACCTGTCTTAAATTTGCATAATTGTTCATGTTTAGATAAAATGTTATAATGTACATTTTTGTCTTGAAGATTAGCTGATTTGAGTTGGTTCACTCTTTTCTTATTCATTTTCAAATATTGCATGTTTGATTGTTTGTCATGTTAAGGGTATAGAGCTATGACTCTGTTATTGTATATCCTGTTCTTGCTGTAGCACCTAAAGTGTGGATTTTTCATTCATAAGTTTTCTGTAGATGAATGTAACTTAGTTTTGTCTGAATCAAAAAGAGAGAATTTTTAATATGTGCTGATTTTTGTCGTTCCCCAGTTGCATAAGAGCTTACTTGCTTTTCTGAGAGTGATAGCTGATTTTCTGGCATGAAATTAAAACAAGAGACTTTGTGAATTGGCACTGAAATTATGTAATGAATTTAATGTTATAATTGGTTAGTTTAATTTTGTTTAATTCTTTAGATAGGTCAAAATAAATGTTTGTTTGGAAGTGAGTTTAGTGTTTACATACTATGTGGTCCAGCTTTTACAGCATTGTGGTTGAGAGGATGACCTGTAGATTAGCATCCTGAATCAGTAATTGTAAGGATCACAAATGGAAACAGGCACTTCATTGTTATTCATTTAAACTTATCCAGATAAAAAAATTTAATCAGTCAGACCACATGGGAGATGGAGGCTTAGTTGAAATGATAATATTAAAGTTCATCTTATTGGAATAGGATAGGAAGCTGTGAACTGTATTCTTGTGGCTCACAATAAGGACCAGTTGGCAACAAACCTTTGTGTTCCTTGAAAGGCGGGACTTACTTTACTAGCTGAGTGACCATCAGCTTGGAAGAAAGACTCTGTTTCATGGAGTTTCAAAAGGTTGAATTAAATACATGTTCCTTTTGTGTGAAGACAATGAACTTTAATGTTTATTAAACTTATTTAGTAACATTATGATGATAATAAGGAGCCTTAGAATAATTCATATTAGATTCATCAGTTCGAATGACTGCATTATTCATGTCTCAATAAAAGGATATAATTTAAATATATAAGTGAACAAGCAGAAGGTCTACGCCCTCCTGCAAATTTAGTTGTGAGAAATTATCGAGCAGGGAATGTCCGTATTAGGTGTTGAGTGCTGCAAGTGCCATAATGAAGTCTGACGAAGGGAAGTTCGTGTTCGTAAGTACGGTTACCAGTGGGCTTAGTCAGTCGGTGTGCTAAAGAGAGTCGTGCAGTACAATCCCGTGGCGACATATGGAATAATCGTTTAAGAATGCTTCGCGCTAAGTTCATTGTGCAGTATTTTACGAAATCCTACCTGTTTTCATAAATGATGGAAGATTTTTAGGTTATGGAAATGTTTGGTAGTTGGTTTTCTATATGTGATGTTGGTTGGCCTGATTAATTGACGCAGCCCGCGTTTCATCTTATTAGTTTCTGCAAATTTAGTTCCAAGAATTGAATAAACAGGGAAGATGTCGCTGCTGAATCCGCGTGAGGTGTTGAGTGTCTACATGCCAACATGAAGTCTGACGAGTGGAAGTTCGTGTCCGAGACTACGGTTAGCAGTGGACGCTTTCACTCGGTGTCTTGTGTTATAGATAGTCGTGTAGGTATTAAAGATTTGTGTCTGGTTTTGATCTAAGCAGGGTGTGAAACGTCGCTGGGTTCAGTAACAATTCGGGTGACCGAGAGGCAATGTGTGCCAGAATGTAGGCGATCTAGTTACGAAATGTGTGTTATTTGTTTCATAGTGCTTCGTGCTAAGTTGATTGAGCTGTATTTTACGATCCTAGGTGTTGTTCCGTGTGGTTGGTTTCATAAATGATTTTAGGTTATGATTATGTTTGGTAGTTGGTTTCTTATAGGTGACGGTAGGCGTGTTTCGCCTTCATTTGTTTGTAGTTCCTGTCATTTTTAAGGGCTAAGATGTAACTAATGGCGGTTACGGAAGTACTTTCCAGCAACCCCGTTTCTGCTTATGATTTTACAATTTGTGGAGTGGTATTTCAGGCAGCATTTCGTTCGGCAGTGCAGTGGAGTGTGCTAGGTAGGACATCTACTTCAGCCCTTTTGTCGTTAGATGGCAGAGGAGTTCGTCAGGGTGGGCATATAACGATCATCGAATATCGCTAGTTCAGCGGTGGCGGGATGTGTTCGCTGTTTTTTTCGACGTTGCCGTCCCTGCGTATGAGGAGAATGGCGAATTCTGAGGTCGGCGTGATCGTGGGCTGCATTACGAGTCTAGTGCAGATTCACTGTCATATATTTATATATATATATATATATATATATATATATATATATATATATATTGCCATGGCGTGGAAGTTAATTTGATTTTATTAGAATTGATGTGTGTCATCTTTGTGTGAAGGACGTAAAGTGAGAAATATTTTGGTTGCATGGAAGGTCGGTTTAGTTGGCCAGTTGATCATTAATGTGGTGTAGAGTGCCTTCGTAGTAAGAATTAATACTGGTCTCTCAATGCGGATGTTTATTTCGGTACATGGTTTTGTTTCAGGTAGGCGTGCCTGCAAGCATATGGGATACTATAGACGTTACGCATTTACGAGTCCATCATTACTACAGAGGTAGCAAGACTTTGCACCGGGAGCTGACATGATCATTGTGCATGATGGACACAATTCATCAGGCGATGCGGTTGGGATGATCCACAGACACGTGTTGGCAGCCTCAGTTTTAGTGACTTGCTTGTGGAAATTCAGTAGCTGTTTATTTAAGTTTGTGTAAGAGCCTATCGCAGTGGACAAGGTAGAAGTAATCAGCTAGGGTTACAGGTTGTAATGTTGGTTATGTGGCCACCACACCACGGTCGCACACTTTAGATTCCTAGTGACCAAGTATCACGAGTTAGTAGCATGCCTCACAATGCCACAAGGAAGACCTCAGGCCCTCGTGTGATCTCCTTGCTTTCGGAGGAGGTGTACGGTTATAGATTCAGTGTGAGTGCCTTGTCTGTCTGAAAGAGGAGTTTGAGATCAGGGGATGTGCTTAGTGGCAACTTTCTCGTGAACTGTATCTGTAGTGTGTGGAGTAATATTACCAAGAGATGGCAGACAAAGTTATCTGAATGTCAGTGTTTCAGAAGATCAGTTGTGTGTGTGATGGGGAAGCAGCTTATTTGGAGTTGGAGATGTGAAGAACCAGACAGAATGAGGCACCTGGAGTGTTTGTGACTTGGATAGGAAAGTGCAGTATTCAGGTATGTTAGAGCGTAGAGTTTATTTACATTCCATAGATCCTTCTTAGGACTCAATCAAAGGATGGAGAACAAGTCATTTTCTGCAATATACATAAACCTCAGGACTTCATTCAATATACATAAACTTCTGTATTTTCGACACAATAACAAGTACGTGTTTCACATATCAATGTACATATACTGAGAATTTTAAATAGAAATACAAAAGTGACTTTACATATAGATTATAGATATACATAAAGCTTACGGATTTTCAGCAGAGATGAAAGCGTCTACAGAATAGTAAGAGTGAGTGAAGAGGTAACCTTTCAATGCAGGCTTGAATACCTTTATATCATAATTTAGACTTTTAATTGTTGGTGGAAGATTATTAAACAACTTGATACCTGTATAGTACACCCCTTTCTGATATTTAGTAAAGTTAGCATTTGGCACACATAGGTCATGTTTACGTCTTGTATTTAAATTATGTACATCTGTATTTCTTTTAAGATTATCCAATTTTTCCACCACAAATTATAGCAAGCAGAGTATGAATTCACTTGCAAGTGGAAGTATATTAAATTTACGAAATAATTTTCTACAGGATATCCTGCTTTTGACACCGGCCATTATTCTAATTATTTTCTTTTGCATGTAAAAAACTTTATTACTGTCTGTTGAATTCCCCCAAAAGATTAATCCATAAGACACCACAGAGTGGAAATAAGCAAAGTAAACTAGCTTTAAAGTATCTATTGTCATGGGTGGTATGACTGTTCTCATGGCAAGGCACGCAGAGCTTAATTTGGGAATAATAATATACTCAATGTGTTTCTTCCAATCTGAGGTATTGTGAACTCGTAAGCCAAGGAAACTTAAATATATAAGTGAACAAGCAGAAGGTATATTTCAGTATGAGATCTCTGAAACATTTTGTATATATTTTCAGGTGTTATTTTATTCTGGATACATCAGCACGCCCATTAAAGATCTTGTTATGAATGTATACAGTGATGGAAAGTGGGGGTCATACCGACACCTGCCACTAGACAGCTGTGCCACTGTTACTGTGCCACATGCCTATGTCAGCATAATGACCCGAGGAGATTTCTCCAGCTTCAGGTGGCTGGAGGGAAATCTGGACCCTGACAGGTGCTGATCAACTCTTGTACACAGTAATGTGATTACTTTAAAGTTCCATTATAGTGATGAGGGACCAGAATAAATGTACTTAAAATTTAATGCCAAGTGAGCTTGCTTGATTGTTCAACTTCATGAACAAGAAGTATATCAGAGAGTAAATGAAAGTTAGGTTGTCGAATTAACTAACTTCATAGCGTATAAGCTATCTTAAGAATTTGAAAACTGCTAATGTGGCCAAGAATTTACCCTGTATATAAGGAACCTTAAGGTTGGTTATTGTGTTCATAAGAACCACCCACTTTCACGTATTCTGATCCAGTTGGATAGCAAAAAAAAAGGGCGTGTAGGTTTAAATTTGTTAATTCTGAAGATGAATTATAGTTGATTACAAATACTAGGAAATTTCCCATCAAGAATGGCAAAAAAATTTAAAGTCATACTTAAAAACACATTTTCTTTATTCTTTTACAAATCACTGTATGAAAATTTAAATTTAATGTTTTTTTAACAAAAAAATCACTATGTATCTTTGCTTAACTAAGATTGTAGTATGATTTAATGTAGTACAGTCTTAAACATGATTTTATATCTAAGTTGTAACAACTGTGCTACACTGTGTACATGCACATAGTAGGACGCCCTTAACAACATATCCATGGCTATAATATTATCTCATAGAGCCCAAAATCTCTTAACAGGAAATGATCACCAACCAACCAATAGTGTGCATCCCTTCCAGATGCGGGGTGATGACTGCATTACGACCATCGCATCATTGCGATGGACCAATTGACTTTGAGCTCAGCTTAAGGCGCGTTCCCGCCGTTGTGGGGGAACGAATCAGGTCGCAGCTTTTAAGCCAAATTCAATGACAAATTACGTAATGCAGGGGTATTTAAGCGCGATCGTGGTTGCGGGGCGCTCTCTAAAGTTTTGGTCCTTCGGTTGAGCGGGGGTGTTTTTCTTAACAAACGTACGACAGAACAAAGGAACAGCCGAGCCATCCAGCTGCCTCCGTGAATAGTGCTTAAAAGATATATATGTTCCTGCGCGTATTAAGGAAAAATAAAGTGTCGTCGATCAGTGCAACACAGAAAGACTTTGTTGTCCATTTGTGTAGAAACCTGCTCCACCTTCTAATTCCCGTATATTCCCAGGGAGTCGGAAACTCGTGCTCACCGACAACCTCTCACCATCATCAACAATCCCTTTCTGTATCTTTACATATCCCACGTCAAGAAGCTGTAATCATATGAGCAAACCAGGCTACGACTACGAGTATACTAAACAAGCAGTGTGACGTGTGGTGGACGGAAAGGGACGGTTACAAGTCACCAGGGAAAGGTACCTACTAACCTAACGTAATTAGGATACGACAGATATTAGAAAGTTTGAAATGTATGAACTGTGTTTGAATCATGAAAAAGTTTGTACTCTCAAAGACTAGACCAGCAAACGAAAGACAGAAGTAAGGGGGGGGGGGAAACAACAACAACAACAGCATTCGCAGTAAATGTGAAACATGACTGTCGGAAGTAACGTTCTTATAAAGAATCCATTATTATCACAGACGTTTAGGGAATCAAAAATACAAGCTGTATCATACTTAACTTCATCATAAATGTTTTTTTCAAACCTGAGGTCCTAAGGCATTCTTCTCCCAACAGGCGCGCTACCTTCAGGACCACAGAGTCCCTCAAGTCCCCTTGACTTGGGTGCGGGGCATGCAGTTATATCAGTTCTACCTGCCTGATGAACTGCCAGAATTTGATTCCTACCGTGTCACTAGCATCACCGCTGATGTTGAATGTCTGCTGAAAAGGATTGCCTCTCTGATACCTCCTCATTATAATCCAGGTGATATATATACTATTACTCTGATTTTTAAAAAGAAAAGCAATTTTGTAGGACAATATCTGCTGTCTGTGATAGCCACTTTAATGACGTGGTTGACTTCGTGAAATGCAGAAGGAATATCTTCATGTTGGGTCGTACTGTAAGGCCATATACGAAGGATTGTAAGGCAAACTGTAAACGGAACTCCAGTTTGCCTCCGGCCGTCTTCACCATCTGAGAACGATCAGCGTGCGCAGCCCCCTGCTGTGTGTTTAAATATTTCACAAATGGTCCCGACCCCGCGGCGACACTCAAAGTGTCTCTGATCGGGATGCCGTCTGTTCACCATACAATATCGCAGCATCTGCAGAATTCTGTGCCCACATCTGCCAAGAGCTGGCTAGCCCACCGTGCATGGTATTCCATTCTGACACTTCGGTACCGGTAACAGCTGTTAGTCGTAACAGCGACCACACGCAAGGGGCTCCACAATGTTGACGTACCTGCTTCTGCCCCATCTATATCGGCTACTGCGAGCACGTACAGAACTGATATGAATTTGTGTTGCTTTCAGCACATCTGGTGGAAAAAGTGATGGCATATATCGATGGGACGAGCCCGTCTTTTCCCGTGTTGGGAGATGCTCGTAGTCAGTTGCCTCGCTCCATGTCAGCGATCTTCTACCTCTTGGCTGACTATTATTTCAAAGTTAATGAATGGGTAAGTAGTTGATAAGATATGTGAATTGTGCTTCCTTTAATCTTAATTTCTTTGGATTCTCTTTTTGAATATTCTACCTTCCTTAATGCCCTCGCTTCACTTCTGTACTGTAACACCAAGACAGACATTTCATTACAAAACTTTGTTAGCATTTCTTCCTTGATTTTGTCTTCAGTGTCCTTGTAAGTATGAAGCTTGTAATTTAGTCCTGTCAGTAACTGCTTCAGGTCGTGTGGGGTAATTCCTGTAAAACCCATATCTTACTTTTCTGTACTGAAATTTTAAAATTGTGCCATGCACATGAAATGTTCGACTCGAACACGAACCTTTGAAGTTCCTCTCCAGAATTATTAATGGACATACATAAGTGTTTGTGGAAGAGTCCTTAGTGTTATCTGAATGATTTTGACACCGATTATTGCCGTGCAGTGTGGAAACAGTGAACACAAGGTTAAAGTGCGGAGTGTCTGTTGCAGGGGAAGGCAATTAGGCACTACCTGCTGGATGTTTGTGTCAATCCTGTACGCATCGACTCCTGGGCAGGAATGGCGCTTGCTCGTGGGAGTCAACTGGAAACTAAACTTAATTCTGTAAGTAAAATATTTACAGTGCGTTCCACTTAATGTAATCACTTTTGCAGGATGTGCATGAAGTGAATGCATGTGTGTGGCTGGTCATATCTGTCTGCGTGATTGAACTTGAGACCCACTGGATGGATTTTGATGAAATTTGGTATGGACTTATGCCATTGGAGTGTACTCTGACTTGCCAACTGCATGGGGCAGAGTCCTGAGACCAGTGGAGTGCCACATGGGAAAAGCGGATCCGCCACTGGGAGCAGACTCCTATGTGTATAATTTTGCTAGTAGCAATCAGTATTTTGTAAATAGGTAAGGTTCAACACAATTTTATGTCGCAGTGTGAACCATTGAAGAGCGAGATGGACTTTTTGCGTCAAGCGTCTGCTGCTCAGCGTTGCTTTCAGCGTGCTCTGGATATTGAGGCGAATCATTCATTGATGTGGATCGAGTACGGCTCCTTTGTCTATATGGTGCATTCCTTCTGTTCCCGCCTGCTTAAACAGGTAAGATAAAAGAGCGTTTCTTGTAGCTGTAAACTCGCTTTTGAGCTTCACTGAGAGCAAGAGTCGTATAACAAGTAACTGAAAATGCTGTCCACTGTTTGATGCTGATGACGGAGGATGTACGCAATAGAATATTCTCAGGTGATTGGTCTATCAGTTTGAAGCAGAGGTACGATTTATAATCTCCACCATCAGGGAATGGTGTTTATTGACACACACACACACACACACATTTACAGATTCACTGGGGCCTACATTTGTGACAACCATTGACCTTTGAAGGTTAGGTTACTTATGCAGAGTAAAGTATAAACTCATGTCGTCACCATTAAGCTCACTGATTCAAAACTTGCAAAAACAAGTTAGAGTGACGCACTTATATGATATTTTTCTGACCTTCTGACATGCATAGTTTTTTCTTCAGAAGCAAGATGGCCTTTCTGAATGTTATTCAACATTCTTGTGAACCTAACCTAACCCTGCTGTGGTTTCTTGGAGTATGTTGGTGAGCTCTTCAAAGTCAGTCCTTGCACCTCCCAGATCATCTTTCAGTTGTCCCAGTATGTTAATACTCTTCTTGTTCAGCCACTGCATTGTCTTGATGTTATTTGTGGTGAGAAACTTGCTGATATCTCCAGAGGAGGAATGCGTATGAGATATTGTGACCATGCCAGTCTTTTGCTTCTCTCTCTCTCTCTGGTTTATCTGTGATGTGCTATAGCCATCTTGTTGGAATGATTTCCATCGATGTTTTATTTACCATTCAGACTTGGCCCAGACGCATTTGCTGTAGCAGAACACAGTACAGAAAGGCAATTCAGAGTGAAGTAGGAGAAGAGTCAATGAGAAACATTTTAGGAACCATGTGAGTAGGAAAGTAGGTGGAAGAGTTTTAGTGACCCAGTGGTTGAAAGTGCGTTAGTTCTGCTGAGTCAGTCACTGCTGGTGAGGCTTAGCAGTTGCTTGATGAAGGTGTCTGAGTGGTAGGTCTGGTTAGAAAGGTGATAAGAGTCTTTACTCGGTCTGTACACATCTTTACAGTTGAAGTTTTGAAGGTGCTCTCTTATTTCAGTGGTTTCCCTGATGGTGCAGGTGTGACTGATCCTGTTGTACATGCCCAGTTCTTGATTTTGGAGTTGTCTGTCCTCTGTGGAACCGAAGCAGACGACTCCAGACTCAAAGATTGGCGTGCACAAGATCCTCTGCTAATGCAGTAAGGTTTACTTGACCAAATGGGTCTTCATATCTCCACCAGGAGTTGGGAACACATTAGAGACTCCAGACTGGAGATTGGCTGTAACAAAACTCTCCACAGAGATGAAACACTGCGTCATCTTTGACAGACAGAACAGAAGACATAGCCATTATCTGCACCTACAATTTCACATCATCAGGGAAGCCATTTAATTAACAAAACATTCTCATTATTGCATTGTAATTTTTGTAAACCATTGAACACTGTGTGTCTGCAGGAAACAGACAGCCTCAGCCTGGAGATGTTTGAGATATTGGAGAATCGAAAGGAGAAGATGTTGGACACGGCAGAGAAGTGTTTCACCACTGCCAGCAAGGTCAGCGGTCAAGTGAATCTTTGTTTGTTGTTTCGCTGTTCTGAGTGTTTTTATTTTTAAAATTGCAGATGTAGGCCATTTATCTCATATGACTAACTCCATGGAGCAGAGTTTATCGTAAGAAGCTCGTAGTCTCTCGGGTAATGAAGAAATTCCCCATCTTGCGTGCGATCGGAAGGTTCATTATCGTGATGACCAAGTATGTACGACTGGCCCCTGACCAGTCCATTCCTAAGGAACTATTAAAAATCTATTTTAATATTATCCCTTATCCAAGCCTTTGTCTTCCATGTGGTCTGTTCCTTTCAAGTTTTCTGACTAAAATTTTGTATCTATTTCTTATCTCTCCACGTGTTTACCCATTTGATAATTCCCTTTGATTTGTCATCAAAATACAGAAAGGCAGCTCAAAGACTAGGTATGCTTCGCCCTGTCTTTAATAGGAGAAATCGCATGTCCATCGGAAATGGCGTGCTGTTTTGTTAGACGGTCATATGTCCTATGATAGATTATACTTCAGCTATAATTTTTGTGGCTAAAATATCAGGACTGGTGTATGTTGACAGATATGGTATGCTGCAGGAGAGGATTGTGGAATACAAGATGAGCGCTGGGTAAAGTGGCAGAGAAGAGAGACCACAATCCAAGAGTTTTCCTTAGCCATTTTGCAAAGGTAAGAGCAGTAGGCTTCCTTGGTGTTTTTATAAATGGATTATAATTATTCTTGGTGTTGTGAAATAAGAGCCCGGTTAGAGTCAGAGGTAAAATGATCAAGAGAATGGGGTTTGTGAGTGGGATCCTGGGAGGGCTGGCAGAGATGGCTTTGAAACTCCTCCACAGACGACGCGAAGTGGGAAATGCCCTCAGGCAATTTGTCTAGGGAGGCAGGATTGGACTGGTCTGAAACTTTCCTGTCGGCAAGGTCACGAGTCCCGTAGGTCAGCTGGCATAGGCGCATCATAATCCTGGTGTACTGATTAGGAAAAATGTTGTCAGCCCAAATGTAAGTTTCTATTTCCTGGATCTGATTAAATTTATTGCACAAGGTTAACAACTCACCAGAGGTTTGATGGAGTCCGAGGCGGACGCGTGAATCTCGCTGCCTGCTAATCACCTAAATATTCTTGGAGGCCGGTGACCTTCCGTATGTTGATCTCATATTCCAGCTCATCCTTCCTGAGGTAGTCCAAATTCGGAAGTGCACGATCCATTGTAAAGATGATAAACAGCTGACAGATTAACAACAATTCACAATAATCAGTACAAAAGAAAAAAATGTGAGTGCAATAACAGAAGACCTTGAGTTAGATAGAATCACAAAACCACGCTCTGTGCTACCACTTGATATGCACAAAGGCCCAGAACCCTTGATAAGAAAATGGTTTATTAACAAACTATGAACTGAACAAGAGTATGCCTGTTGAATATAGACGCGACGTTTATTGCAGGCTTGCGAACACCTTCATCAGACGCAGGCTAGTTATGCCCGTAGGATAAGCTACAGTAATCCACAGAACTTGGCAGTTGAAGCCTTAGAAGTCTACTATAGGATCCATGCTTGCATACTTAAATATTTGGAGCAGAATGAAGGCAGAAAGCTCGATGACAATTTGAAGACGCTGTTTGAAAAAATGCTCAAGGATGCTGCCGCAGGACCATTCATGGCTTCTAATTTGAGAGAAATAGAAGGGTAAGCGTGTTTCTGTGTCATAAGCTACCGTATTGCTTATTAAAGTAACTTGCAGCAGGTGTGTTGTATGACAGCCTTGTGAATTAGTTTTGTTAGAGTACCCGAAACTGTTGTCAAGTCTTTTAAATTATAGATTCCAACAGAAAGTGAGTGAGCGAAAGAGTGATTCATTTGTGGAAATTTGCTTGTGTTTATTGATTGTAGCTGCTAATTTTAACATGTCTTTATCTGAAATAAACATGATTTTCAATTTTTTTTATTTTTGTTGTAATACTATGTGGGGGCTTTTTAAATGTTTGTGGAACTAGGAAGTTGTTTGTAATAAACTGAGAATTTTCTTTAGTTCCATATTTGTAAGTATTCTCTTAAAATGTCTCTGTTGTTTCAACAGGTTTATAATTTTCTTTCGTATTCCGTATTTACTTGCTTTAGGAAAGCCGAGAGTGACGAAGAAACGACCGCCCGTGTCTTTGGATATTTTCGAAGAGGTCCCATTTACAAAGAAAGCACGTCTGGATTTGCCTCTGGTTAGATTATTATTAAATATAAAGCACTATATATAGTAACAACTGTGAGCACATATTTAAGAATGCCTCATTGCAACTTCTTTAACAATTTGTAACCCAGTGTCAGCTGGCAATTGACGTGACGGCGTTACGCCACTGCAGCGCAAAAGGTTGTAATATTTTACTTCTTAATACAACGTTTGCAAGTTACTGACAACAACAGTTACGTGTGTTCTTATTGGTGGTCAAGTGTAGGAATTGAGGCAGTGGGACACAGGAATAAACAGAATATGGGAATAGCTGAGGAGAAGAAGATTAATTGATCCTTGGGATTTTACTCGGGGGAAAGCTGTCTGCCACCTGTCCAGCCTACTGCTTGCCAGGAAATCAGTGGATTATGTTCAGTACACTTGGCAGGCTCACTTCATATCTCAACAGAAAATTGGCTGAGATCATGAAGGGCACTCCTGTCTTCTACAGATGTATCTGTCTCAATTTGACGTGCATTGTGTAAGTACACTAGCAATATGATGTATTAGATGTGCTTGTCATGTGATAGAGTTAAGTCTGTCCAAGAATATGTGGCACTGTTTATCATTACAATGCCCTTTGTAACTTGGTTGTTGTATTTCTTGTGGTATAGCTCTTTTGCAAGATGTTTGTTAAAATATTAGAGTGTTCGAGCTGTCTGTTAGTAAAGATTCCTTTGCATATGAATCTTTATCAGAAAAGCTATCAGACTGGTAAACATTTATTGACATATATTGAGGTTGACACTGCATCAGCACAAATTTTTTTTAAGTTGAATGGTTTATTGAGGACCACTACATGCTTAAACCTTAATTTTTAATCTTCACTATTGTCTCTTTAAGTGCTTGAATGTAAGAGACAAGACTGCTAAGTCGTGTACATGTTTGAAGCAGATAACTTTCGCATGGACCCATTGCAAATGCTTTACGATTATTCATATGAGTTATTTACCAGGAAGCATGGGATGTCTGAGCTAGAGTAGAAACACAGTTTTTTCACCAGGTTTAGAAGCACATGCTGAAATGGAAGGGAGAGGAATTTAAGTGGTGTAGCTCTTTTGCAGGATGTTTGTGTTCGAGCCATCTGTGAGTGAAGATTCCTTTCCGTATGAATCTTGGAGGTAGAAGGTACCTTATTGATCTTGATATTGGGTAGTCAATCAGCATATGATTATCATGTTGAAGGGGTCCCGGGATCTTAATAAACATTGTGACCACAATCCGAAATTGTTGTGTAGACACGCTGTCAATTCAGTAATCAGCGTGCACTAAAACGCATATCGTAAAACTGTTTATTGACGTAATGTCAGATATAAAGGTATTGTTTTGTGGAATGGCCTCTGTGGTAAGTTGCATTCTTTATTCTGTTCTGTTTCTGCTTGTTAAAGTTGTTTCATAGAGATTGCTGCTGGTGTGTCATGGAGAGATGTTTCCTCAAGGTAAGGCATTTTGGTGCGCTCTCCTTTACTTAGTGGGGAATCCCCACGTCCACAGTACAGAGTGTCTAAGTATTTGTGACCAGGTTGGTGGCCTCAGCACTCTGCCAGTTTCTCATAGTAACTAGCTCCTTAGCACCTACAGTCATCATTCCATCACTTCTGCATGATGTTCTGGCAGATGCATTTCTCTCCTAATCTTCTGTGAGCGTGGAAATGAGCCTTTGTAAAAACAAATTTCTTGACTAGCTGAATATCAAAGTATTCAGAGAAGGTTTTGCGTCATGGACGTGTTTAATTCGCCATTTTGCAAGCAGGACGTGATCAAGATATTTCCTCATCAGCACAAATCTAAGGTTGCCAAGGAGACAAATATTACCAATTTAATGACTCAAGCCTCAACTTCGGCGCTTGTTTCCACACATTTGCTCGACATTTTTTAGAGCGGGTTACCTTGGCATCTCACTAATTGTTGAATACCTATGTACGCGCATCTAATTATAGGGCTGATACTAACCAAATGTAACACAGACGTAATTAGCTATAAGAAGATGAAAGGGGTTTGGTAAGCATTTTGTAGTTATTGCAAACCTTTTTATACATTTTCAAGATTTCCATCACCAACTGTTTTGATATGGGCGACAGGAAGTCTTTATCTTGTCCACTGAAGACAAGTTTATTGTTTCGTCTTCAATTACATGCACAGCTGCAAATGGCCCGCTGAGGTCAGCACGCCCGGACTTTGAAGGGTCAGAGAAGGTTGTCAACACTGCATCTTTCAAATTACACGACATATTATTTGCAAATGATATCTTATGAAGCCAACTAATTGACTATATGGCTTACCGAACCCGAAGGTTCATCACCGAATTAACCAAAGCCCTGTCCTGGGCCAACAAAATCCAGGCTCCTTCAACTTCTGTCTCCCATAGATCCCGCCTGACATTATCCTCCCATCTACGTCTAGGTCTACCCAGCGGTCTCTTCCCTTCGGGTATCCCAACCAGTACCCGGTGCACACCTCTTGTCTCATCCATGTGCGCTACATGCCCCGCCCATCTCATTCTTCTCGACTTAATCACCCTGACAATATTGGGGGAGGAATATAAATTTTGAAGTTCATTATGCAGTTTTCTCCAGACCCCATCGTCTGCTCTCCTAGGCCCAAATATCCTCCCTTAGAGTGAGAGACCACGTTTTGAACCGATGCAAGACAACTGGCAGAATTATTGTTTCGTATATTATAATCTTCAGGTTCTTAGAAATCAGTCGTGAAGACAAAATATTTTGAACTGAGCAGTAGCAGGCATTTTCGGAATTTAGCCTCCCCCTAATTCCGTCGTGAATAAATTTTGATTTGTTATTGTTGTTTCATTGTTCCGTAAACCCGCGTACTATATAGTAACAGTATCAGAACTTTAACCTGATTTTCGACCACTTTCAAGGTCACTGACAATTTATTCTGGCCGATTAAACGCACGACGTCGCTTTCATTGCTATCGTAAACCACGTGCACTCTTAGCTTCGTGTTGTTGATGATGTGTCCGTGCTATGAATGCTTTTACGAAATCTTGTGACGTATTCGAGTATGGTGACCAAAGAACGTAGAAGCGAAAATCAAGGTAATGCATCGTGGAGATGTACTTTGTATGTCGACTGTTGAACGTTTGAATACAGTCTCGCGAATAATGGTATACGTTGTAAGTGTGCGCGTAGATGTGGAAATGGAGTGCTGACAAGAGTAGGTTTTCTCTCTGCGTTTCTGATAATGTCATCTCTGGTCGCGACGACGATGGCGCCATCATTCTACTTCGTGTGTTTGGGATTGTTTGACTAAGATATTTTGTTGTGACTTCTGCTTCTGTTTTGTAGCGTGATTATTAATCTTTTCTGTATTTGTTAAGAAATATTGAAATAATTTGCTAAGAGCTTAATATGTTTTATTACATTATCATTTATCTTTATTAATGAGGTCAATATTTCTGTAGAATGTTTCCCTGATTTATTTCTTTCATGTTTTCCAGACTGCTTTTATTTTGTTTTTTTGCTCGAGGCTGTTTAGTCTGGTTGTCACATTTAATCTGATTTAGACCTCGAGAAAGTAAGTATCTTATAATATTTCGTGCAGTGAATTTTCATTACTTGGTTGTTCCACTATTGACAAATTAGGTAATCTTTTTTTATCTTTGTGATCCAGTCATTCTTTTCAGATATTTTATCACTGTTTTGGTGGTGAAACTTGCTTATACATTTTTAAGAGATTATTTAGGAATGTGTTGAATTTTGAATCTACATCAAGGCTGTTTAATACTGAGTGCCAATTTTCATTCGATGTGTTATACATTCTTTAATAGTGTCTTCATTTCTGAGTCTGATTGATATTCTGTACTTATGATAACTGGAGATCGACTTTTTTATTATTAATATTACTAGAAGTCATACATCGTGATCAGATGGAGTAATTTTGGATTCTTATGGGGAAATTAACTATTGCCATGACATTGGAAGATGCTAGTCGATCATTTTACACATTTTTATGGTGACTTTCAATAAGATAATTTGTATTGATGATAATGGGACCACAGTTGACGATGTTGTGCTGTAGGTTTAAAAAGATAATTTATAATGCTTTGTAACTTGTTTAGGAAAGTCAGCATTGCCAGTGGGGGCTCTATGTATAGCTAGGACATATATGTTGGAATGTTTAGATTCCAATTGCACAATGCAGCATCTATTTCTTGTTATTTTAGTGACACAATACATTTATCTAATTAAATTTTAGGTTCTTTTTGGCAATAATACTTGCACCTTCTTTTACCATATTTCATCTAGAGTAAGTACCTCCAAAAGTAACATTTTCAAGTTTACCTGTGGTGTTGTGTTAAACACAGATTAGGGTGTGTACTTATTATTAATGGACACTGATAGTTGATCAGTTTTGTTTGAAAGTCCTCTTATGTTATGATGGTGCATGACAGAATTGTTATCTTGATTGTATTCTGAATTTAGAACTGGTTTATTAGCATTGATGTAGACATCTTTCAGGTATTTGGTGACAGATTTGGGCTTAAGCCTAAAAGAAGGGTTAGATCTTACATCAGTGATTACAGGTATCGAGTTTGCACCTAATCTAATTAGCAGTGAGTTGCACAAGCTTCTCCTTGCCCTTTGAGTTACGTTGTAATCCATGTCTGGTATGATCATTCCTATTTCAGGATGAATTGTCAGTTAATCCAATATGTGATTTGTCTGCATTGCAAAGGGCACACTCAAGTAGAATATTTCCACTCCCCACCAACTTGTCTATATTGGGCTTGTCATGGTTGCAAAAGGAAAGTACTAGAAATCTGGTGACTTTGTAGGTTATGATTGCGTAATGTCATGAAAGAGAAATTTATGGGTTTTTACTTGTTCAATAAGCTCCTGATTATGAGTGTTTGGAATATTCATGCATTACTTCTTTTTTAAATAAGCACAGGTGAAATAGGCCTTCAACATCTTACTTGCCTGTGGGGTGGGGCTGGGGGTTCTAAAGAAGATGGATGAAAATCATAATAAAATTCAAGTGACAGTAAAACAAAGGCTTCGTGTACTTAGGAAATTTGAGAACAAAGAATGGGCAACAGAATTTATAATAAAAGTATGTGATAGGGATTGAGTGATTCCATCCTTGAAAGAACACCATATACCAGGCTGACCTACTGATGGCGTATTTTGGGCATAGTTTTCTGGGAGTCCAGTAACACTGGTTTGATTAAGGGGTAAACTTTCTCCAGAGCTAGTAAGAAATCAGGAAATCAGAAGTTCATGTCATGGTGTGTGCTATGAGAAGTTTTGAAAAGATTGACAGTGAACTGAAAAATGGCTTCAGAGTGGTGCGTGTGAAGTGGACTTCCGGCACATGACAGACGGACATTGTAAGAGCTGCCGTGAGACAAATGACAGTGAAGTTCATGCTGTCATGAGGGAGAGTCTAAAGAGATTTCAGAACAAGTGAGCATTACAAACTGTTTCGTAAAAAAGGTCTGTTGTGTAAGAAACGTTAAGCAGTTTGTGAAGTTCTGTGAATGCACCAAACAAAATAGTTTGGATTAACTCTCTTTTTTTATTATCTATGCATCTTCTACCCTTCATTAGCCCTGATAATCAATACAACAGGTGGGAAAGGGAAATTCTTGAAATCTCTTAACTTTTTTGGTTATGGTTGTAAAAGAAAAGTTGTTTAACTGTGATGTCTTCGTTATTATTGTATAAAATATGAAAGACATTTTCTTGAAATCAGTTTGGCTATTATTCTGTAATTCATACTCATGTAATTCGTATTTGTTTCAACGTAAATAATTACACGTTTCCCCAGCGCGTGGGGTTTTATCTAATTTTTTTTCTACATTATTTAGCTTATTTAAAAACTCTGGTTTCCCTACAATAGGCATAAATCTTTTGCCTTTTACTAAAGTTTTCTGTTGAGGGGAACATATGATTCATACTGTTTCATTCTTACATTTGAATTACTGGTTGATTTTTTTAACTTTGTTGTATTGAGAATGTCAGAACAAAAATGTCTACTCTGCAGTTATGAGATCTAACGTAATATTAATCTCAAACACTACCGTGTACTTATCAATTCACTGTTACAAATTCCATTGCTCATCTTAAATCCTAGATGAAAACTTCTTGTATGTTCTTTCTACATGCTGTATGTTCACAGGTGTGGGGTATGGAGGGTCATCGGAGGAAGCAAAAGAAGCAGCTGCTAGATCAGTTTTGGACAGGATCTTAGTTGCTTCCGAAGAGTAAGTGCTCATCATTACTTCTCTCTGATGTACAGAGAATATTTCTTTCAGCACAGGGAACCTGTAAAAGTATGAAAGTAAACCACCAGGTGTATCTGAAGTCTTGACCTGATAACCGTCTGTCCTTTTGTTTGCTAGGAATTCTGACATCCCGCTCGACCCCAATTATATCACTAGATACTTTGTGTCTCTCTCGAAATTGGCCGTCTCCTTCTTATAAAGGAGGACTCGCTGAGCAAGGCTCATACACCTGTTCGTGTATTGTTACCAAACAAGAAGAAGAAGAAGAATATTTGAAGCTTGAGGAAACTGGTTAGTTGAGTCATAGCACTGGGTATACGAAGAGTGGTATGTTTGTGAATGTGTATGCTATGATGTGGTTAGGAATACCAATAGGTGATGATTTTGTGTCGTCATAGTAATCTATAATTTCCCTAGAAAATTTTGAAATTATTTTTAATATTTATATGAACCTTACTGTTTCATTCTTACATTTGGATTACTGATTGATTTCTTAACTTTGTTGTATTGAGAATGTCAGACAAAAATGACTACTCTGCAGTTATGGGATCTAACGTAATATTAATCTCAAACGTTACCGCGTCCTTATCAATTCACTGTTACAAATTCCATTGCTCATCTTAAATCCTAAATGAAAACTGCTTGATTTTTCTTTATAGATGCTGTATGTTCACAGGTGTGGGGTATGGAGGGTCATTGGAGGAAGCAACAGAAGCAGCTGCTAGATCAGTTTTGGACAGGATCTTAGTTGCTTCCGAAGAGTAAGTGCTCATCATTACTTCTCTCTGATGTACAGAGAATATTTCTTTCAGCACAGGGAACCTGTAAAAGTAAGAAAGTAAACCACCAGGTGTATCTGAAGTCTTGATCTGATAACCGTCTGTCCTTTTGTTTGCTAGGAATTTTGACATCCCGCTCGACCCCAATTATATCACTAGATACTTTGTGTCTCTCTCGAAATTGGCCGTCTCCTTCTTATGAAGGAGGACTCGCTGAGCAAGGCTCATACACCTGTTCGTGTATTGTTACCAAGCAAGAAGAAGAAGAAGAATATTTGAAGCTTGAGGAAACTGGTTAGTTGAGTCATAGCACTGGGTATTCAATGAGTGCTATGTTTGTGAATGTGTATGCTATGATGTGGTTAGGAATACCAATAGGTGATGATATTGTGTCGTCATAGTAATCTATAATTTCCCTAGAAAATTTTGAAATTATTTTTAATATTTATATGAACCATACTGTTTCATTCTTACATTTGGATTACTGATTGATTTTTAACTTTGTTGTATTGAGAATGTCAGACAAAAATGACTACTCTGCAGTTTTGGGATCTAACGTAATATTAATCTCAAACGCTACCGCGTCCTTATCAATTCACTGTTACAAATTCCATTGCTCATCTTAAATCCTAGATGAAAACTGCTTGTATTTTCTTTCTACATGCTGTATGTTCACAGGTGTGGGGTATGGAGGGTCATCGGAGGAAGCAACAGAAGCAGCTGCTAGATCAGTTTCGGACAGGATCTTAGTTGCTTCCGAAGAGTAAGTGTTCATCATTACTTCTCTCTGATGTACAGAGAATATTTCTTTCAGCACAGGGAACCTGTAAAAGTATGAAAGTAAACCACCAGGTGTATCTGAAGTCTTGACCTGATAACCGTCTGTCGTTTTGTTTGCTAGGAACTCTGACATCACACTCGACCCCATTACGTCATTGGAGACAATGTGTCTCTCCAGGAATTGGCCGGCTCCTTCCTATGTAGGAGGTGTTGCTGTGGGAGGCCTATACACCTACACGTGTATTGTGATCAAGCGACAAGAAGAAGAATATTTGAAGCTTGAGGAAACAGGTTAGTTGAGTCATAGCACTGGGTATACGAAGAGTGGTATGTTTGTGAATGTGTATGCTATGATGAGGTTAGAAATGCCAATAGGTGATGCTGTATGTTCTCAGGTGTGGGGTATGGATCTACTGAAGATGGAGCCAAAAGTGAAGCAGCAAAAGTTATTATTGACAAGTTGTTTATTGGTTCATAATAAGATTCAGATAATTGTACCTACAAGATGTCCGAAGTTGTGTTCATCATTTTTGTTTATAATCGTTGCAGCGCACTTATTGCATGTGCTGTAAATTTAATTTAATTTCTGGTACATTTTGTCTACATACAGTGAAACGTCTATCCATCGTTCCCGGATGCATCGTCTGTTTTGTTCGGTCCCGGATACATCCCATATAAAATAATGTTATATTTTCCCGCTTCTATCGTTTTATGGCATCGATCGTCTAAAAATCTTAGTCCCGGCCCACAATTTTCCCGCAATGATCGTTTCTGAGAATTTAAAATGCTGGGTTTTGAGATAAATTAATACCGAAAGACGCACAATGTTTTTGGAATACGCAGTAGCGGTAACATGTTATGTTGCCCAACCAGCACAGATTCTTTTGGAATGAGTGGTCAGCGGTGCAGGGGTGATAGTTGGAGTGAATGTCGGTGCTCATTGTCAGAAATTTTATGAGTTTAATCAGGGTGCACTCATATTTCGTTCCAGCGATGCCAGATGGCATGTGCAGTGTGAATTTCTTCACAAATGCTTTTATTATAAGTACAAAGGAAAGGCCGGCGACACTTTTCATTCTTCTGGTTCATCTCGTTTCCAGTGGTTCAGTGTCTTCTACAGCTACGTTTCGTTGAGTTCGGCAGTAACAGTACTTCCATTCTTACTGTTATTGTTCCAGTCTATACTTTTGTAGTTGTTCCCGTAAATATTTTGTTATTCCTGTTACTACTGTTAATTATTTTGTTATTATTCCTGTACCATCTCTCGCCCAGTAAAACAAGTCAGAATTCTTCTAGAAAGATTAAAAATCATAGAAGAAGTGGAGAAAAATGCATTTGAAAAAAGAATCGACTTTGCTAAACGCCTTGGATTAGCACCATCTACTTTAAATTCAATGATTGCAAAGAAGAAATAAATCCGAAAACAAACTGACAAGTGCGGTAATTCATGCAAAAAAAGGAAAACCGGAAGGAAATCAACTTTCAGTGAGCTAGAAAGTGTCCTCTTCACTTGGTACCAGCAATCGCGGGCCTCAGGAATTCCTGTTGATGGCAACATCTTGCGGGAAAAAGCCAAGACGATAGCCGCAAGACTGAATATTGAAAATTTTGCAGCGTCGAATGGCTGGATTAGTAGATTTAAAGAACGACATGGTATGGTCTACAAGAAGTTAGCCGGCGAAAGTGCTGCTGTGGATGTGGAAAGAACGGAGCTGTGGCTCGAGAGTCTGCTGGAGGGACATTTATAATGCGGATGAGACAGGACTTTTCTACAACGCCCTCCCGGATAGGACGCTGGCATTGAAAGGTGAATCTTGCCACGGGGGAAAACGTGCAAAACACCGAATTACTGTTCTTCTGTGTGTTAACAGTGACGGTAGTGACAAACGGGTTCCGATTGTAGTTGGAAAATCACTAAAACCGCGTTGTTTCAAAAACATGAAAAAACGTCCGGTGAAATATCACGCCAACAAAAAGGCTTGGATGACCACAGACATCTTTACGGCGTTCTTAAGTTCTCTGGATGCCTCCATGGGCACACAAGGCAGAAAGATTTTGCTGTTTGTAGATAATTGTGCCGCTCATCCGAAGGACACGACATTTCTACGAAATGTGAAAGTCGTGCAGTATCCAGCAAATTGCACGAGCGTTTACATACGCTTGATTTAGTCTTTCTTTTATGCGCATAATATTATTGAACGTGACGAGGAAAACATTTTGAATGTGGAAAGGTCTCTGTTTGGCTTAAAACGTAAAGTTTTGACAAACCATTTGTCCATTAAAGACTTTTTTGGTAAAAAGAAGTAACTTTGAAAGAGAAACATTGCTTTTTTTAAATTTTTAATGCTTTCCCGTATTCATCGTTTTTATTTCCCACCCCCGCCGAAACGATGCATCGAGGTTTCACTGTATATGCTTGAAAATGTCTGTTACGCACAGGCACAAAAATGAACACACAAATGGTACAATTATCAGTTCTGGGAAAACACCAATAATAACTTTAGTTTGCTTACTTTAGGTGAGTGCCACTAAGAAATCTGTGAATCATCTCTTCATATAATCCTGTCATCAGCTTGCTGAAATAAGCTTAACATTTCTTCTTTATGTTTTCAAGGTTATGCCTGCAAGCCTTGTTCACTAAAATGTGTGCGATGTTTACCAGTGTCTCTGAATGGATTTTAGCATTAAAAATGGCTGTCTTCAGCATTGTAGCGTCGTGTATTCTGGTGAAAGTTTACCAGCACGGCACTACAACCTGGATGACAGCCATCTTCATACTCGCCAATTTGAGAATCTCAAATCTTGCAGTTTATGTTTTATCTGTTTGTTAATAATAAGATTGTCATTCATTATTGTTGTGAGGTTTAAGTAAGCAGTAAATAATACTTAAAATGCAGTTTATACCTCAAAGGCAATTTAACGTGTGTCTGTTACGAATATCAGTTAGCTGTGCATTTGAGGGAAATTATCACTGTTTATTCCAAGAAAAATTAATGGAAAACAGGTGCACAGTATCCGGTTTGCAGATTACGAGGTGCGATCAGAAAGTTTCCAGACTGTGTCAATAGAGGGCGAACCGGATGTAGTACGAGCTTCTGCCGCTAGGGGGTGCGGCCTACAATCATAGTGAATCAGTGTGCCAGCCGGCATCATCGAATTAGCATTTGTTTCTTAGTTACGGGCGTTTTGGTAGTGCATTACACCGACCCTCCTGCAATTTCGGAATGGCGTGTGCATCACATTTTGCCAAAGACTCGCCAAAACGGCTACGGAAACCTATGAAATTCTAAAGCAAGCATTTGGGGAGTCCGCAAACTTTTGTGTGGCATTCACGTTTTAAAAATGGCCGAACCTCTGTCGATGATGACGAGCATTCTGGACGACCATCTTCGAGCACAACGCCCGAAAATGTTACGAAGATCGACGTCGTACCATCAACGACTTGTGCGACATTGTTGGGATAGGCTATGGGACCTGTCAGCTGATTCTAAAGGAAGAACTCCACATGCGACGCATCATGACAACGCGCCAGCACACACCGCCCTCAAAGTTCGGCAGTTTTTGGCCTCAAACACCATGGCTGTCATCCCGCACCCTCCTTATTCGCCGTGTGACTTCTTCCTCTTGCCAAAGATGAAAATTCAGCTAAAGGGAAGGAGATTTGAGACGATAGAAGAGATTCAGGCAGAATCGCAGATGGTGCTTGACAGGCTGACAAAGAAAGATTTCCAGGGATGCTTCCAGGCTTGGCAGCGGCACTGGGATCGTTGTGTTCACTCCCAGGGGAACTACTCCGAGGGTGATGGATGAATTTAATACCTGAGATAAGTGTACAGGTTTTTATAGGCGCAGTCTGTAAACTTTCTGATCGCACCTCGTACATTGCAATAATAGCAAATTGATAAGGTGAAATGAACAGGATGTTTGGAATGTTTAACAAAAAACTAGAGAAGTTCCAGCTAAAAGTAATGAACTTGACAGTGACTGTCTTGTGGATATGGATATGGCATGATCTTACGTGTTTGACAGCTGTTGAGGCATCTGCAAATTAGCTGATGACAATAGGGAGGGCTTCTTGAGCCCATAGCACAGTATGGAGTCAGCATTTGTTTAGTAGCCTCGTTTCTGTGAAACAAGTGATTACTGACTGAAATGCTTCAAGCGCTCGTATTCACGCTGATTTTGATGAGGCGTTGTATATTTTACGTGCAGAAGTTTGGAAATTGCATGATCTGTGAAATAATCCTACAAAATAGACGATGCGGTACTTTTGACTGATTTGTGGATTTTAGACGATACTGATCAGGTCTTTCTGACACAAAGATCCAGATGCATTCATTGGTCTGGCTGCATTGATTATGTATTTAACAAGAAACAGCAGCGACATGTCGCATCATTCCCTGTAGGTTTCTGAAATGCTGGACTTTGCTCCAGATTGATGCTGCTGGTTGCCTGAGAAGATTTTATCACATTTAGTCACTGTGAAAGCTTCAAGTCATTTCTGACTGATGTTCAGTTTTGAAAAGTTTATCATTATCATACTTTTGACTATGTTATGTTACAAGTTATGTGATTATGTTTGATTTTCAAGAATGGTGATATAGGAAGTCACATTTTCAAATAGTTTATATGTATATATATATATATATATTATTATTATAAAATTATGTTTGCTAAGAAAGCAAAGCATTACTGAAAGAGGGAACTTATTTCATATGTACATTGTTTTCAACAGTAACTAGCCAGTTAATGTGTTTAAAGCAAATATATATAATTACAAAATTATATGAGATATTTAGTAATATTACTATTTTCATGTATTACATGCAATTGATATGTATATGTGTCTTCCATGAATGAAAACTGATGGAGCAGCATTTTGCATTTATGTATACATGCATATACGTCTTTATATATGTACACCTAATAAGTGCATACATGCTTATACAGTGTACATGAAATGTGACCATTAAAAGTTTTGGAACCCGTATTTACAAATTTCATGGAGAATTGATTTTTGTATGTGAAGAATCTCTTATGTATGGGTGAAACCATGTGGATGGACGTCTGTTGAGTAGAAGTGAATGTTGCAGTTTGAATATCATAGAGTCGAGTTCTTTTAAGTATATATCAGGTTGCGTGCCAGAGACAAAGTTTTCTTAGTAATTAAAAGTTTGATCTCGTTTGCTTGACACAGAAGAAGAGGATAGTGCAGGCATCTGCAGTCACTGTCGTGATGTTGAATGCCTGATGATAATACACAAGATTTATATAGGAATTTGCTATTCTTGTATTTATATGCAGTCCTGTATGTCAAAAACAATACTGAATAGTTTTCATAGTTTCCATAGGGCCATGCTCTTGGATACCTATATTTATGTTAGTTTTTTTAATGACAGATCAGAGTTATTGCTTTGCTGTTCTGTTTGCCTTATTGACATGAATTGTTCGTTATATGTTCATGAGTAGGTATTGATGAAACGAGTTGTGATTGTGTCTTTTCACTATACACTTATTGTATAATAAAATGAAAAAGCATAGTTAAAGACTAGTGATAATTCACTATATGATATGAATGAGCAAATAAGGATATATTTGCTTTTAGAGACAATTGGGCATTAAAATATCAACATGTGACTTGTGCGTAACTGAAAAGTTGTTCAGATTTGAAAGGATTCATGAATGTTCAATTGACAGTGCCTGTATCTTTCACCCTTATTGTGCATTTACAACCTATTTGTAATTTTAATTTAGTCCTTATAACCCCTAGTGATTACTGGCTTTAAGATACTTAGAGTAAAGGTGTATTACTGTAAACCTCATTTGCTATACCTTGTGTTCAAAGAAGGATGCATTAAAGAATAATCAAGTTTAGTGTGGATAAAATATCCAGTAACTTCTCTGTTATGGCATCTGACTATGATGAATGGCACAAGCACATTATTGAACCACAGTTCATTATCGAGGTGTCTTACAGGGATTTGGGGAAGTTTTTCCCAGTTTTGGCAAGTGGCCTTGAAAGAATGTGATCGTGGATTTAAAATAACTGGCTGTGATAAAATATTGCATACTGTTTTTACTCTGTATAGCAGCTAAATGTTTTTGAGAAGATCATATTACTCTGCTTGAATTTCAGAAGTATGGATGGAGGATGTCTGAGGACTGGTAAAATACAAGTATCATTGCTTATCTTGTGTCACTTGAAACACTGCGTGCCTCTACACGCCTTTACTGGTAATTGTTTTTCAATTCTCCTGCATGAAATGCATGACATTGCAATATTTTACATTGGCCAAGCTTGCCTCTTTGTGAAATTGCCATTTCTTTTGTAAGTCACAAACCCTCAAGGTAGACATGCTTGAAGAAAGGTGAAAGTACTCACACTGGGACAAATAGTTATTGGGGATTGTCTTTACAAATAAACCAATCTACATCACATACCTTGTGCAGTGATAGTTACACAATTCATCTCTTGGTTTCACACAGCATTAGAAATTACATACACTGTTCTGTCAGAAGTCTTTGTAGAACAAAGCTTGCTATTTCTTTGTGTTGAGAAACTGTTGATAATCTCTGAATATATATATATATAAATTGTAAAAGTGGTTAAAGGCATGTCAGAAACTGTTTCGTTTAAAGTTAAAATGTAATTTCCAGTATTGATGATGTTTGTACTGTTTGTTGTAAGGAATACTTTGTTGTCCATGTGGAATCCCAGGTTTCCCCTTTTTTTAGGGCAAGTGTAGAATTTTCTTATGGATCTGTCAAAGAATTACTCTGTTTAAAGTTATATGTCTTTGCAGCTATGCGTGTGCAGTTTTACAATTTTTGTTAGCAATAATGTTCATAATTTAGCAATATAAAGCAGTTGTACTGTTTAATGGACAGACAGGTTATGTAAAGCTGATGGCAAAGATCATATTAACAAGTAGTTTGAAGAAGAGGGGATGTTACTGAAATGGTTGTGAGAGTGTGAACCAGGTTGAGTAACTATGAATGTAAACACACACACAGAAACAGTTGTTTAATGCCCACTTGTCGTGTTGGTGTCAGATTTTTGTCTTGAATGTTATAAAAAGGAGAGAGTAGTCAGATTGAGATTGTCGTTGTCTATTTTGAATTAATTTTGTTTCCTGCTTGTTTCCCTTAACCTGACGTGTGGACTCATTGCAGACAGTTCAATGTTCATAAAGAGCATGCATAGGAAAACTTTGAAAGCATAATATTGTACCTTAAATGAGCATAAGAGTTTCAGCAGGATCTAGGAAAGAGCATTTAACAATCCTGAATCCATTAAGTCGTGTAATTGAATATTTTATGTGAGAGTGATTATGAATATGAGGAAGTAACAGTTTGAAACTCAGTGGTTCTAATGCGAATGAAGGCTGGATGATCTTTTAGCTTGGGTGTAAGCGACAAGAAATGCATCAGGAATTGTTGGGGTTTCGGAGGAGGAAGCAGACTTATAAAAAGAGGGAAGATGATGTTAAATTTTGTTATTTTTAACCCAGTTTAGTGTCATCTACGTGGCTACTGTTTGTCCTGGCTAACAAGTCTCATTGGTCGGGTCAGAGCATATAGCACAAGGGAACATGGCTTCTGGTCATGGCTTAGCTCAAGTGTGTCAGGGTCAGTGTCTGCGATAGGTCACATTAGAAAGAGGTAAAATAGTTTTAGGGGCAATCACAAGAGCATGAAAGATTATAACCATCTATTTTTACTAATTCCGAAGCTTAAACTTGGTGTTTGTTTGTTATTCTTGTATATTCCCACATGTTAATGAAATGTGAATTTCATTTAAACAGCAGTACACAAGTAGCTGTCGGACATGTTATTTGAAACATAATTTTATATTAAAACTGTGAGATTTGAGAGCTGCTGTGTGGAATCTCATAAAACATTGAAGAGGACCCCGTGAGCTGAAATGTTTGGCAATGCCTGGTGTAGCTGTAGTGACATATCACACACAAACCCAAGATGGGGAGACCTCAGTTTGAGGTGCAGTGGGTTGAATGTTCTGTGGGAATGTGAGCCATACTTGACTTAGTGCGTTTGAAATGTGGAGGTGCAGATGCAGAGGTAGTAGTTTGTTAACCTCTAATGTATGAGAACTAGGGATTTAAATGCGAATACTTGAGGCTGCTAGCTGGACTCCAATTCTGGGCCGAGGCATAAGACCATTGAAGTCAGATTGTCACAGGAATATTGAAGTGTCTGAGGTACAGTGTTGTATCCCTTTTGCTTCTGTTTATAGTTATCAAGTGTTACGGATTTCGGAGCAGTTCATGTCTTATCTATATTTCAAGATTGTCAGTTGTTAGACAGCGGTCAGTAATATATCTCTTCAATAACATTGAAGGAACCCCACTTCTTGCAGGTAGCTTTGTGAGAGCTGAATATGTAGAGTTTATAGCCTGTTGTGTGTTAAGGGAAAACGATTTTTGTTTTTCTGGTGCTGATATATTCATAGGTTATTTAGCATATAAACTGTATGTCATTTATATGTTTAGCGTTGGTTGCAGTTCCTTTGCCAGCTTCTGAATTAGGTGGTTTGTAGGCTGTATGGATACCTTGTATGGTGATAATAAGTATTTGAATGGAATTGTGTGTGTGTTTTAGCAACGATCTAGAAAGTGGTTACTTTGGGGACTCAAATGGTAGTGGGAACATGATACTAACATTCACGGTTGTCCTGATATGTCCAGGGTATGAATTTGTGTGAACATTGAATTTGATTGAGCGTGATAGGGGGATGAGAAACGTAGACTGGTGAACAGAGACTAGGCAGATACAAGAAGGAGAGGTAGGAAAGGCCAAAGAGGAAGTTTAAGTGGTGGAAAATGAAGATGGTCACTATTTTTGGAATTTGAGTGTAGAGTCCTAATTTACTATGTTCCTGTTTATAAGTAGGAAGATAGAATAGGTACAAATCTTTAATGCAGCAGAAGGTTTGGCTCCTGTTGGGATGGTGGATATTCTGCAGTGTTTTTTGAACCCTTGGTATGGCAAAGCAGAGAAAGTGGCCTTGAAAACAGTGTTTAAAATTACGTAAAATATAAAATGTAATTAATTGCTTCATATTGTGAAAAATAAATTAAATTATATTAAATCCTTTAGTTTTACCCTAAACAGAAGAATTAGGAAAATAAATAAAATTTCACTTCATTTTAGTGTGCTAATTTAGAGGTTTAGGGTGATTAGATAACACATTTTCCAAATTGGAAAGTCTGACTGTGAGGCATATGATGTTCCACTTTGAGACATGTATAAATACATTTTGGTGTTTCCCGATAGGAAGAGAGACAGTCATATCCATCACATCTTGTTGGACAAAAGACAGCATTCAATTATACTTGATATAAAAGCTTTCATAGAAATTTACTGAGATAACGATCAATATCCAGTGGTTACAACAGTTGGGGAGTGACTGTTACAAAACCAGTGAGTAGCATAAAAGCTTAATAGGGAGAGATTTAATGCGAAGAAAGTACACAGTGTGAATATTAAAGACCAGGAAACAACTTTACAACTTCAGAAATATTTGAAAAAGTGTTATAGTGAACCTAACATTCTCTACCAAAGAGAATGTATGTAGTTACAAATTGAAGCAGCATAAACTATGTTTTGATGAAGAATTCTGAAAATTAACATTAATAGCAGGGGGATAGTTTTCAGTTGTAGCAAAATCAAGACAGGATGAATGGAGATAGCCTAAACAGTATAACATGAGAAAAGTTGATGTTTAACAACAGAGAAAGGGAGACAATTTGAAAAATAAAATCAACTTGAACACAAAGGAAGAACAAAAAATATTGCACATGTGTTTGAAGTGCTGACGAGAATAGTGGTTCTCTCTGCGTTTCTGATAATGTCATCTCTGGTCGCGACGACGAAGGCGCCATCATTCTACTTCGTGTGTTTGGGATTGTTTAACTAACATATTTTGTTCGTCTTCTGCTTCTTTTTTGCAACGTGATTATTAATCTATTCTGTATTTGTTAAGAAATATTGAAATAATTTGCTAAGAGCTTAATATTTTTTATTACATTATCATTTATCTTTATTAATGAGGTCAATATTTCTGTAGAATATTTCCATGATTTAATTTTTTCATGTTTTCCAGACTGCTTTTATTTTGTTGGGTTGCTCTAGGTTGTTTAGTCTGATTCTCACATTTAATCTGATTTAGACCTCGAGGAAGTAAGTATTTTAAAATATTTCGTGCAGTGAATTTTCATTATTTGGTTGTTCCACTATTGACAAATTAGTTAATCTTTTTTTATCTTTGTGATCCAATCATTCTTTTCAGATATTTTATCACTGTTTTGGTGGTGAAACTTGCTTATACATTTTTAAGAGATTATTTATTAATGTGTTAAATTTTGAATCTACATCAAGGCTGTTTAATACTCATTCCCAATTTTCATTCGATGAGAGATACATTCTTTAATAGTGTCTTCATTTGTGAGTCTGATTGGTATTCTGTACTTATGATAACTGGAGATCGATTTTTTATTATTAATATTACTAGAAGTCATACATCGTGATCAGATGGAGTAATTTTGGATTCTTATGGGGAAATTAACTGTTGCCATGACATTGGAAGATGCTACTCGAGCATTTTACACATTTTTATTGTAAATTTCAATAAGATAATTTGTATTGATGATAATGGGACCACAGTTGACGATGTTGTGCTGTAGGTTTAAAAAGATAATTTATAATGCTTTGTAACTTGTTTAGGAAAGTCAGCATTGCCAGTGGGGGCTCTATGTATAGCTAGGACATATATGTTGGAATGTTTAGATTCCAATTGCACAATGCAGCATCTATTTCTTGTTATTTTAGTGACACAATACATTTATCTAATTAAATTTTAGGTTCTTTTTGGCAATAATACTTGCACCTTCTTTTACCATATTTCATCTAGAGTAAGTACCTCCAAAAGTAACATTTTCAAGTTTACCTGTGGTGTTGTGTTAAACACAGATTAGGGTGTGTACTTATTATTAATGGACACTGATAGTTGATCAGTTTTGTTTGAAAGTCCTCTTATGTTATGATGGTGCACCACAGAATTGTTATCTTGATTGTATTCTGAATTTAGAACTGGTTTATTAGCATTGATGTAGACATCTTTCAGGTATTTGGTGACAGATTTGGGCTTAAGCCTAAAAGAAGGGTTAGATCTTACATCAGTGATTACAGGTATCCAGTTTGCACCTAATCTAATTAGCAGTGAGTTGCACAAGCTTCTACTTGCCTTCTGAATTAAGTTGTAATCCGTGTCTGGTATGATCATTCCTATTTAAGGATGAATTGTCAGTTAATCCAATATGTGATTTGTCTCCATTCCAAAGGGCACACTCAAGTAGAATATTTCCACTCCCCACCAACTTGTCTATATTGGGCCTGTCATGGTTGCAAAAGGAAAGTACTAGAAATCTGTTGACTTTGTACATTATGATTGCATAATGTCATGAAAGAGAAATTTATGGGTTCTTACTTGTTCAGTAAGCTCCTGATTATGAGTGTTTGGAATATTCATGCATTACTAATTTTTTAAATAAGCACAGGTGAAATAGGCCTTCAACTTACCTGTGGGGTGGGGGTGGGGGTTCTAAAGAAGGTGGATGAAAATCATAATAAAATTCTACTGACAGTAAAACAAAGGCTTCGTGTACTTAGGAAATTTGAGAACAGAAAATGGGCAACAGAATTTATAATAAAAGTATGTGATAGGGATTGAGTGATTCCATCCTTGAAAGAACACCATATACCAGGCTGACCTACTGATGGCGTATTTTGGGCATAGTTTTCTGGGAGTCCAGTAACACTGGTTTGATTATGGGGAAACTTTCTCCAGAGTTAGTAAGAAATGAGGAAATCAAAAGTTCGTGTCATGGTGCGTGCTATGAGAAGTTTTGAAAAGATTGACAGTGAACTGAAAAATGGCTTCAGACTGAGAGTGAAGATACTGTGCCTGTTACAGATTTATTTTTATGGAAGCCCCACAACCCAAATGTTACGTCGAGTTTGAAATCTGTGTGTGTATCTTGTGTTTTCTTTTGATTTGTTTGCCAGCTTTTCCAACACAGACCTTGCCCATGAATTTAAGGTGCAGTGTGTCTTTTATGTGAATGTTCGTTGCTGGTCTTGCTGTTGTTCATTTTGTTTGAGAACATTTGTTGAAACTATCTTCACTATACCAGTGTTGAAATCTTGCAGGGATTGTGACTGGATGTTGATGTGCTGGTCAGGAGCCTGCTTCTGCTTTGCAAGAATTCACATGCCCATATTATTCACTTGTTACAGAACTTTCATTCAGAATTTGAATGACTTTTTTATTGTAATGACAGCTTTTGAGCACGTATTTAAAGTACAAGGATACAGTTTGGTCCAGTATAATATGGATTTTTATAGAAATTCCATCAATGCATAACATTTACATTTTATGATATTCGTGCAGAGATAACCGTATGGAAATGACAGATGTAACTTGGGACACTCCTACTGTCTGTCACATCTATCGTAGGTAATATACGATTGCATAACGCCTTTGAAACACAGTGGTAATAAAGTGTACCACAAAGAGCGTTCAGTGATAGTGCCATTTGGCCACAGAGTATAATGTTTCTGCTTTCTATCATTCTGACAGTAAGCATTGATAAATATTTAGTCTCTTCAAATGCCTTAATGCAAGAATCATTGCTGTAAGTTTCTGTGTGGGAACAGTGTGCCTCTTGGGTTGTAAGTGGGTTACGGAATTATCTGGTGTTCTCATTTGTCGGTAGGTGTACAATCAACTGCAGAATAAGAGTGCTGATTCTGTATGCATTTCTGTCTTTTGTGGGGGGGTGGGGTGGAACTAGTTGTGTTGAATCTCTTATAAAATTCCAAAGTCCAATTCCAAAGACCAAAGCCCAAAGGCGGTAGGCCGTAGGCCGAAACCTAAAGACGTAGGCCCGAGGCCGGAGGCCGGAAGCCTGTCGCTGGAAGCTGGAGGCCCGAAGCCGGAAGCCGGTAGGCCGTAGGCTGAAAGTGGAGTGCAGAATGCCTAAAGCCCAAAGCCGACAGGCAGTAGCCAAAAGCCGAGAGCCGAAATCCCAGAACCCAAAGCCCGAAGTCCAAAACCGAAAGTCGTAAGTGGCATAGGTTGGTTAGTTTAGTGTGCGTCCAATGTAGGCGACCGGCTGACGTGAATAGGTTCTCTAGCCGAGGCTGCTTCAAGCAGCTGGGAGTCGTATGTTGGTCAAGGCTGCATGTGAAGTAGGTTAAGGGTATCTAGATGTGTTGAATCTCTTATCAAATTCCAAAGTCCAATTCCAAAGCCCAAAGGCGGTAGGCCGTAGGCCGAAACCTAAAGACGTAGGCCCGAGGCCGGAGGCCGGAAGCCTGTCGCTGGAAGCTGGAGGCCCGAAGCCGGAAGCCGGTAGGCCGTAGGCTGAAAGTGGAGTGCAGAATGCCTAAAGCCCAAAGCCGACAGGCAATAGCCAAAAGCCGAGAGCCGAAATCCCAGAACCCAAAGCCCGAAGTCCAAAACCGAAAGTCGTAAGTGGCATAGGTTGGTTAGTTTAGTGTGCGTCCAATGTAGGCGACCGGCTGACGTGAATAGGTTCTCTAGCCGAGGCTGCTTCAAGCAGCTGGGAGTCGTATGTTGGTCAAGGCTGCATGTGAAGTAGGTTAAGGGTATCTAGATGTGTTGAATCTCTTATCAAATTCCAAAGTCCAATTCCAAAGACCAAAGCCCAAAGGCGGTAGGCCGTAGGCCGAAACCTAAAGACGTAGGCCCGAGGCCGGAGGCCGGAAGCCTGTCGCTGGAAGCTGGAGGCCCGAAGCCGGAAGCCGGTAGGCCGTAGGCTGAAAGTGGAGTGCAGAATGCCTAAAGCCCAAAGCCGACAGGCAATAGCCAAAAGCCGAGAGCCGAAATCCCAGAACCCAAAGCCCGAAGTCCAAAACCGAAAGTCGTAAGTGGCATAGGTTGGTTAGTTTAGTGTGCGTCCAATGTAGGCGACCGGCTGACGTGAATAGGTTCTCTAGCCCAGTCGGCATCAAGTAGCTGGGAGTCGTATGTTGGTTAAGGCTGCATGTGAAGTAGGTTAAGGGTATCTGTAATTTTTTTGAGGCAAGCGAGCTACATCGTAGCGTGTTTAATTTTCTGATAGTTGGCTGCGTTCTAAGCAGCATACACGCTTAAGTGCATAGATTGGTTGGAGTAGGCTACGTCCGTCGCTGGTTACGTGCTCAGTTCGAGACTTACGTTTGGCTATCCTTCGTCTGCAGCGGTCTGCTCTGTTATGGAGGCTTCTTGCTCGCGGTCTTAGGTAAGTCGGGTTAGGCTGCTTCAGTGGCTGGCTACCTGACGAGTGGCATAGGTTGGTTGTTTTATGCTGCGTCCTGAAAAGCAACGCCCGGCGACCGACAAGTCACGCTTCCTTGAATCGTAGGCCACATATCTCTGCTGACAAGCCACACATACTTCGTCACAGGCCACCAAACTTCACCGACCTCTTGGCAGATGATCCAGAAGTGGTTTGCCATTGCCTTCTTCTGTGTATGTGCGGCTGATTTCGTACCACTACAGGAAATTTGCTGTGATCATGAAGGGCTTTGTGTAAGTACATGAGCTGTATGATGTATTAGATGAGCTTGTCATGTAATAGAGTTAAGTCTGTCCAAGAAAATATGTGGCACCATTTATCATTACAGTGCCGCTTGTAACTTTGATGTTGTATTTGCTGGTGCTGAGATTTCGAATGTCACCATATTTGTGGAAAGGAGAAAGGCTTTAAAGCACAGTGAAAGTAAAATATGTGGCAACAGAAGTTGAATGGGGCTCATCTGATGTGTGTGTGGGAAGTAGTTGCAGAGTTTTTAGTGACAGTAGTGGCTGCTGTTAAATGGCCTGTAACACCTTGTTGCTATCCACCTGACACAAAATAGGATGTTGGGGACCAATATTTCTCCAAGACACAGCATATTAATTGGCCCACAAAATGCAGCTCGTAGTTAGATCCACATAACTGTGTGTTCATAAGAGGGAACAGTACAACAATGCAATAATACAGACTGGTGTAAAACAAAGTGCTCAAATGCCACAATAAAAATAGTACAGATTTGAAGCTCCATTGTCAATAGGCATAGGAAACAGAATGAGGATAGACATTCGTAGCCTTTGGAGAAAGATTCCTCGTCACTAATGTGCGATGTACAGGAATATCAGTATGTTCGTCTTGCAGCGTCAAGTAATACGTGTTTAGCAATGGTGCCCGAGTGGTGTGCTCCCCGGACTGCAAGTAGGTGTTCGATCAACTGTGTAATAAGAGTGTTGTTTCTGTCTTTTTTGGGGTGGGGCGAACTTGATATGTTGAATGTGATAGCATTTTTTTTCTGGTGATAGCTGCGGAGAAGCAGCTTGATTGATCCATGGGACTTTACTGAGGTTGAAGGCTGCGTCACCTGACCTGACTACTGGTTGCCAGGAAAAGAGTGGAGTATGTGCAGAAACACTTTGCTGGCTCTCTGATATGACAACAGGAAATCGGCTGTTATCATGAAGGACCTCATGTCTGCGAGAGATTGATCTCTGTCTCAACTTGACATGCGTTGTGTAAGTATACGAGAAATATGTTTATCAGATGATTTACACAATCGAATTCTTTGGCAAGATGACTAAATATTCCACCAACATGCACTTTATTATTTAGTGCATTTAAGATTTTATGTGTAAAATTGAACCGCTTTATCAGTTGAGAGATTTTTTCTATCACCAAATTGTTCACCTGCAAGGACGTTGTTTGAGATTAAGTTTATACATGTCTTTTTAAAATATTTTAGAGAATGCCGTTTGTAATGTAATTTGTCTATAAGTAGACATT
>NW_028259360.1:0-22135 GCF_977971745.1 Zootermopsis nevadensis | reverse complement strand
GCTACCGAAATAGGAAATGGAATAATATTACTCTAATTTATAATATTTTAAGGAATTATTCAAATATATCGTATTACAAGCAAAATGAATGCAATCACAAAATATAAAGTATTATAACATACCGGGTTGTGTATAAGGTGCGTGTCCGTTGTTATTGAATGGCAGACAGTAACTGAGTTGTGAGTATCGTGTATGGCTATATATATTGGGTGAAAGTTGTTTAGGGGGTTGGGTCAATGGACTGTAGAATTTTAAATATCGGATTGTTCGTGTAAATGTTGCTGTCGTTTAATGCAAGGTTCTGTTTATGTGTTCTTTGTATATGATATTTCTCTATGGTGTCTCTATGTCGTTTATTTTGTATTATTTTTATAATGTCCAATGTATGTTCTATTTTGTTGTATGAATGTCCTGTGTTTAATATATGCTTTGCATATGCTGAATGGTCTTTATTATGTTTTATTGCTGTAATATGTTCTTTATATCTTTGATTAAAGGTGCGTCCAGTTTGGCCTATATAGGTTAACGGGCAATCATTGCATTTCAACCTATATATGCCTGGTTTTTCGTATTGATTTGTTGTATCTATTTGTGGTTTTTGTTTCAAGATGTTTTTTATAGTGTTTTTTGTTCTAAATGCTATTTTTATGTTATTTGTTTTAAATGTTTTTGTTATATATTTGGTTTCTTTTCCTATATATGTGAATGTGGCCCATTTGTTTTGTTTATTTTCGTTTCCGTCTTCATTTATGTTGTTTATATTGTTTATTTTATTTTTGGGTTTTACTTCATGATTATTATATCCGTTTTCTATTAGAATTTGTTTTATTGTGTTACATTCAATTTGTTTGTTTACTGTGGTTATGGGATATGTATTTTTCCTGTTTATTAAGTAGTTAATAGCCATCTGTTTATGTTCATTCGGATGGCATGAAGAGGCATGTATTATGGTGCTTGTATTTGTGGGCTTTCTGTATATTTTGAATTCGAAGTTATTTTCGTTTCGTATTATAGTTAGATCTAAATAATTTAATTTGTTATTTTGTTCTTTTTCTAAAGTGAATTGTATATTTTGATTTATGTTGTTAAATTCATTTAAAACATTTTTTATGTCTGTATTTTTTCCATCAAAAATCATGAGTATATCGTCAACATATCTACTATAGTATTTAATTTGATATTTATTTAATATATCGAATATCTCGAACATGATTACATAGTAAATATATTAAATAAATATCAAATTAAATACTATAGTAGATATGTTGACGATATACTCATGATTTTTGATGGAAAAAATACAGACATAAAAAATGTTTTAAATGAATTTAACAACATAAATCAAAATATACAATTCACTTTAGAAAAAGAACAAAATAACAAATTAAATTATTTAGATCTAACTATAATACGAAACGAAAATAACTTCGAATTCAAAATATACAGAAAGCCCACAAATACAAGCACCATAATACATGCCTCTTCATGCCATCCGAATGAACATAAACAGATGGCTATTAACTACTTAATAAACAGGAAAAATACATATCCCATAACCACAGTAAACAAACAAATTGAATGTAACACAATAAAACAAATTCTAATAGAAAACGGATATAATAATCATGAAGTAAAACCCAAAAATAAAATAAACAATATAAACAACATAAATGAAGACGGAAACGAAAATAAACAAAACAAATGGGCCACATTCACATATATAGGAAAAGAAACCAAATATATAACAAAAACATTTAAAACAAATAACATAAAAATAGCATTTAGAACAAAAAACACTATAAAAAACATCTTGAAACAAAAACCACAAATAGATACAACAAATCAATACGAAAAACCAGGCATATATAGGTTGAAATGCAATGATTGCCCGTTAACCTATATAGGCCAAACTGGACGCACCTTTAATCAAAGATATAAAGAACATATTACAGCAATAAAACATAATAAAGACCATTCAGCATATGCAAAGCATATATTAAACACAGGACATTCATACAACAAAATAGAACATACATTGGACATTATAAAAATAATACAAAATAAACGACATAGAGACACCATAGAGAAATATCATATACAAAGAACACATAAACAGAACCTTGCATTAAACGACAGCAACATTTACACGAACAATCCGATATTTAACATTCTACAGTCCATTGACCCAACCCCCTAAACAACTTTCACCCAATATATATAGCCATACACGATACTCACAACTCAGTTACTGTCTGCCATTCAATAACAACGGACACGCACCTTATACACAACCCGGTATGTTATAATACTTTATATTTTGTGATTGCATTCATTTTGCTTGTAATACGATATATTTGAATAATTCCTTAAAATATTATAAATTAGAGTAATATTATTCCATTTCCTATTTCGGTAGCCTTATCACGATATGAAAATTAAAATTGATTTTGCAGATATAGGCACCCAGGCGCGTCTCCAAAAATAAAATCGAAGAAGCCTGGAGATGTAGTAAAAACGAGTAAAAACAAAAACAATATAAGCAGAGCAACAGATACACCAGATTTTAATTTTAATTTTGATAGACCTGACGATGATAAGATTGTATATCGAAACATGTCGTCAATTTTAAAATGTAACAATTTTATGTGAAATTTTATATGATTTTATATGATTTTAACAATAAGCTTGTGTAAACGACGGAAAATAAAAGTATTGTATTGAAACACAAGCATGATGCAATTAAGATATAAGCTTTATATTCAGAATAAAATTTACAGCTACAGTTGTCTCTAAATTTTCTGTTCTGGCGAATATTGTAATGTTATGGTTTCCATGCCATGTATTGAAATGTTTATAATAGCTGAAGTTAAACGTCATTTATTAGATTCCTCGACTCATGGAAGCAGGTGTACAGTAGAGATAATTAATGAGTCGGGAATTTAAAGACGTTCTTATCTTATCTTATCCATATTACCAAACACATACACCCGAGGTCGAATTAATTTCTCAGGAACTTAAAATATATGTACGAATGTTTCTACTCCTTAGCCAAGATTTTATGTTTAGCATAAAAGCGTTTGGTATCTTGTCAAAATCTAGTCACAGAAGAACAAATTCAGGTATTATGTATTTTTCAAATATTACTTCTTAAAACAAACTTTTATTAAGTGACATAAAATGTATGGGTTTATATGATTACAATGCATGCCGTGTACACGTTACATAGAAGAGTATAAGTTCAAGCAGATTCATTTTCAAGCACTTTACGTTGTGTTACACAGTAAAATGTTTCCCGTTATTTTCTTGACTGTCATTTTCATAAACTCAGTTCACAGTCAATTCTCTTGGATTACATGTTTCAACCAAAAGTAACCATAATAAGTCATTATAATTGTAATAAACCATGAAACTCAGGACTTATTTAATCTTGTATCGTAATTTAATAGTGTAGTTTGTTTTGAAACGTAACCAAGTCAATTGAGATCCAGATCTATTAGATAGATCTATTTAGAGTATATTAAACTAATTTCACTTTCTCTTTAACTTTTCTGAATATTATTTGTTCCAAGTCAGAAATATCATGTGATTGATTTATTCCGTAATTTTCCCCAGGCCTTCATGTGAATTCCAAGTTGCTATTTTAAGTACGTTCACTATCACTTTATTTCCCATAAATTTCTTAAATTTTACTGGACTCATTCTGCTTCTGACTTTGTTTCTTAAATTATTTATCGATGCTTCTTCATCTGCATCGTTAAAATCGTTAAGTGTCAAATTTGATTGTTGCAATTGATGACTTTGGAAGGATAATGGAAGAGGTGAGGGCTGTCATCTGGACTGAGGATCGAATCCGGGACCTTCGAAAATGGAAGCAGTATTAACCACTCGATTACGAAACCGTTAAATGTAATTAACGAGACATCTTTCGCGCACTTTTCATCACCGATGTAATCGACGCTAAATATCTTACAAGAAAGCCTAAAAGGAAGAGGCCTTCGGAATGTCTAGGCTTAGATGGAAAGATAATATTGAGATGGATGTTGAGGAGGAATGGTAGAAATTTGTGAGCCGCATTCAACAGGCCCAGAAAAGGGACTGTAATAAAACTTCGGGTTCCGTAGTTTCTTGACTAGCTCAGTTAATATCAGTTTCTAAACAATGGCTATGTTACACGGAGTTAGTAAGTTGGATGGTTAATTATTTATAAAACAATCTTAGCAAAATTTAATATGCTTTCTAACTTCCCCACGTCCCAACACTTTCACCTCCAGCGCTAGGGCACTCTGCCATTGTCAGGTTTCTTTACATAAAGTAAAAGTCCTTAATTCTTGGTTATAAGTTATTTTGTCTTGTCGCAAATATGAAATGTGTTACAGCATATGCCGTGCCGGCCATTCTAGTCCACATGCTAGGCAGTATTATGTTGGATCGTGTATCAACGAAGGACATAAAAAAAATTCCGTGTGTGTGTTGCATCTTGATAGATATTTGTGATGTAGAACTGCCTTCAGTCTGGCGCTTGACACTTTTACAGTGGTGTATTATCGTGAGGTTTAAGAGCGGCGGCCTAACACTGCGAGCATGTTAACAACGTCATCAACCTAACAGTGCCGCCTCAAAACGACTGCTCTTGCATTTAAGTAGAGGCAGTTGCCACTTTTGAATGGTATGCTACAAACGAACGTCCAACTAATTTCCCGGATGCTAAAGAAGGAAATGTGCTGCACTCATGAGTAGCCGCATCAATTGAGGGGCCAAGTTAATTGGGCCGCTTGTAACCACGGCGTGGTACCGGATGGACGATAGCTATGCATATTTAATAATTAGCAAGAGAACATCGGCGGAAGACAAGGGGTGGTCCTCCGACTTGGGAGTTCGGTGTTGTACATTTCAGACGGACAACCTCAGGAAAGAATGAGATTTAGGCACAGATGATGATGGGTTCATAAGCATGAAATTTGACACTAAAGCAGAGGTTCTCAACCCACGGCCCGTTGTCAGGTTTTGTTATTTTACATCGTAAAATACATATTGTTAAAACCTTAATATCCAGTGGTGTAGATGTGGTTTACCATCCACTAACTACTTATTATGCCCACTGCGTGAAGCCTGTGTATGGGTTTCATATGGTTTTCAGAATAAACATGGAGTACTTCTTGGAAGAACTTTAACCAACTCATCCTTGTAACAGAGATTTATATGCTTTCTTTAAGGAAAGAACTAAACTGAACTACGAGCTTTAAGGGGTTAATGACGTCAGAATAGTCAATAATTATCACTGCGAGCAACTGCGGAGCTTAATAATGAAGGTTAAGTCAAACATGACGAGCTTTACTGATGAACACTTGAAGGGTTCAACAACAGAATTTAAACGTGATATTGAAGGATTACTCAAGCAAAAGCAGTGTAAAATAACTATATGTCTGATTTTGATAAAGAAAATGAAAGAGTAACGTCAATTTTCTTGCAGATAAGTCCTAATTTAGTAGCATTTTTAATAAACTTTTATGGTGTTTTAATGAAATGCTCTAGGGCCGCGAGTCGATAAGAGACGGTGAATGTAGTCCCAGATGTGGAACATTTAGAACCCTCCGTATAAGGATTACGGTATGGACTGGATTAAACTGGCCCTGGTTATAGTTGAGCAGTGGATTCTTCTGGAGACTGAAATGAATCTACTATTTTAACAAAAGCCGTAGACATTCTGGCCAGTTGAACAAATATCGGAATCGGAAAAAGGAAAGTGTCCCATAGAATTAAATTAGTCAGATAACTTATCTAATTGGTACAGGGATCACTGAGTACAGTAATCTTAAAATCTAAATATGACAGCTTTTAACGAAACATACAGGCCTACATCCTTTGGGCTTAGAAATAATTTTCTATCCCCCGAACACAAATCTATATGATCTGTAGTAACATAAAAATAATATAAGTATGTGCGTCAAGATAGATCCTTGTGAACGTTCGATTTAATTTATCGAAATGTCGTGTAATATTTAATTTCATAGAGAAGGAACCTTCTTGCTCAATTTATCAAGGAATTCCCCGTTTTTTGCGCAACCCGAATATTTATCAACGTGTTCACAAAGACCGTATCTTGAACCAGAAGAACTGTATTTACACTGTCATATTTAACTTACAAAAGATTTTTTCTAATTTACGCATTTCGTCTCTTCTCCTCAGATTTCCAGACTAAACATTTTACGGCGCTATTATGGGGCACACACCTAATGAAATGAACCGCTATTAGGAGCCCGCGAAGCGGAGGCGATACTAGAGTTGTCAAAGTCACTCCACGCTGTCTTCTCACGGTACGAGAGTTAATTGGTTCTAGTTGATCTAGATAGGTGTCTCATAGATGATCTAGCTTCGTTATCTGTTTTTTATATTTGTTTAACGTTTTACAATTATATTAGTGTTCCCTAGGTGGATTATTTGTTTTTAATTTACGTTTCTTCATTTATTTTGCTTTGTGTTAATATTGTTTCTATTTTGGGTTTGCCTGTACTTGGCAGTTATATTTAATACTGTACATGTATAAGTTTCGTTAAACGGTTTGTGTACTATTTTTCATTATTATTTCATTATTATTGTATGTAATATCAGTGTTTGCCTGTTATTGGCTTCTTGCTGTTGGCAAACACGTAAACAAATTAATTGAATTGAATTGAATAAAAGCCATATTTATGAATAACAAATTAAACATGTTAAGTCAGATCTCAGACGGAGTGTAGTTACGAGTTTAATCTGCGGTTGTGATTAAAAGTCACAGTATTACCACCCTTCTTAAATAAGACTGGAAATATTATTTTAATAACTTATTATTAATACGTAAGGAATTACGGTTTATGAGTCGAGATATAAATGTCTCTTGGAAATAACCGAAAATCTCAATATGAAAATGTGGCAGTACCACAAAATGTTTACCAACGCCTTCGTATTTTAAGAAATGTTTACGTAACTGAACTAGAATGTTTCCTGGTTTGTCACAGTGTTTTTTCAAAGCTTGACTTCATTTTAATCCAATATTTAAAGACCGGACCTGAAACTTGTCTTAATGATGATAAAGGGGTTGGGCGACAAAAAGATTGAAGGCGACAGATGATGGGCATGCGAGCAAGTCAGGGCGACAGTCACGGACCCAAATTCAATCCAGTGATCTAGGGGTTAGTAAGGGAGAAGTCTCTTGGGAGGTGAAAGTGAGTTAAACGACAAGTCAGTACGAGACATACAAAGAGGGATGAAGGGGAAAGGAGCCCTTTACTGAGGTAGCAAACAGATAAATCTGTGCGATTATCAGGATAGAGCTGGACAGGTTTTGTGGTAGGCCTTCATAAAAACGTAATTTGACAATGTTCTTCTGGGTTTTGATGCTGTGTAGATACCAATGTTTCGGACAAACATACTGTCTCCATTTTCTGGGTTTGGGTACAGAGTCCTCGGTTCTCATTGGCTCAAATTTTGTACGAACTTCATGAGAAACCAACAGTCCGCTCAGTTAGTCAAAAAATTGAAACAAAATGCGTGCCACTTGCCTTGTCAATCTCAACTTCCTTGATAAAGTCATTGTAATAATATTTAGTGGAACTTCCAAAGACTGAATTCATAAGTACTGAATTAAGTTCAAAATTATTGTTTCTTATATGTAAAGTTATTCTGTGTAACTGTTCTTAAAACATAAACGTTAAATAACGACGCTAGCTTATATTAAAGAATTATTGCGGTTTTAACAATACTTCAACGAAAAAACTGTAACAAAGTGCCTTTTGAAATGTGTTCTTATAGAGCACTCTACTTTCGAAATACTTTTGACATACAACTTAAATATGCAGAACATAAGCTCGCTTTAAGCCGCAACTGTGTAAGTTTGCCATTGTTCTCATTTTACATAAGATGGTGTTTCAATGCTTTGTCCTCCAACTTTTAATTACTTAAAACCAAGTTAGAAAGGCTTCGAAGAATTACACATTTCATAATAAAGAATAAATATTTTTTTATACCAGTAATTTCCGGTCATATAAACCAGACTGCTTTCTTTAAACACATATCGTTCTTATATACGGCATGGAATTATATTTATAAAAAAGTTATATTTGAATAATTTTAAAGACTACTTTTTATTTAGGTTTATGACAGAGTCTACTACAAGTGGAAATTATGCTGTCTTAGAGCGGAGTTTTAAGTACTTCCGGTTAAGATGAATTTGTTTTTCCTCCCCAAGATTTTGCGTCATTTTCGGAAGTTGTTAATGGTTTCCTTGTTGAGAACTGAAACAGATAGCACATGAAAATATGCAAGTTCGTGTCGCACATTCTGACTAAGCACGAAGATCCAACTCCAATTAATACTGAGTGTCAGCAGGGAATGTTCTCACACGCAATACTGCAGAATTTAACCAAATGTGGTACAGAGTGCCAGTGTGTTGCTTCTATATGAGAGGTCTAATTTCGATTATCATCCTCTGTTTTACCTATGCGATGCCTGTTTTAACATTTATTATATTTACGAACAGCGAATTTGACGGAAGAGGACAGAAGTGGTCACGAATCGTTTAAAAATCCGAGCACACTGAAAAATCATTCAGTATAACCGATCCAAATGGAAGCTCAAACGGATTTTACATTTGTAATGCCCATATGCTACCTAATTATATATAATTTGTCAAAAGATAATTATTACTCACTATAGACACGTCATAAGTCGAAGGATAATGGTAGTTCAACATGTGTAGTACAGACCCTCCAATGCTTTGAACCGAACCATACATAATTCTTCCACTTCCGTTAATACAAGAACAGAGTAAGTTTTCTAATTTTATCACATACTAAGTATTAATGAATCTATGACAGACCCTGACATTCGGAACTTTATAAGCAATACATCTACATTTTTATACATCTTACACATAAAGGTGAAATTGTAGCTAAGTAATACGAAAGTTACAAAATTACACCGAATTTCGACTGATGAGTAGAACGACAAGCTTCTGCAACACGCATCGCTGTTGGTAACCGCTCATCGCCCGTCATACGCCGTTCATTTGGCAGCAGGCTTTCAACTGATACGTCTTGTCAAATCACACATTGATCGTACTTGTCGAATATTGCTGCGTTCATATATTATCCCGTTGAATAAAAGAATAAAGGGATTTTTATAATTTCTATCTCTGGCTTGAATAGGCTATAACTGTCCTTGGTTAGTTGTTTGCCCCAGCTAGCCAGGAACTTAGAGTCGTTCACGGGGATCGAGTGAATAACGAAGAGATAATAATTAACTGTTGATATAATTATACTTCTATTATGTATTTTCTTCGTTACACAACTTTATAAAAATCTTAACCTCTACCTTCAAGAAACTTTCCAAGACTGTCCACGACTGCCCAGACACACTTCCCGAATACCACTGCTGCTCACTTCCCCAGAAAGACCATATGTGAGTTCTACCCCTACTTTCTCACTTAAAACAGCCGATCCTTTGTTTTTGAAGAATTTTGGCCAGCTCGCCCTTGCAGAGTTGCTCCACAGAACTCTAATGTCTGGACGGTTACAAGGCACATGTTCAAACACCAATCTGTGACGAAAATGTAAATCATCGTTATTTTTTTATACTTGTTTCTGATTTTTCCTGCATTTCGAAATTGCGAATATGAGCGTTTTCATAATTCGAGGTGGATGCATGAGACATCAGTTAAAACTGATCCACTAGCATACATACGCTTTTAGTTCCATCTACTTAACATACACCAAGTAATATGTTACAAGTTTTCGATTTATTTTGGCCTGTGTGGTGAGCCAGTTAGGCAGCCTAGCAGCCCTTAAAACTGCGTGCAGGCTTTTACAGCTTTTAGTGGCAATGGAGCTATAAATCAGTTAGGATTGTTAACCCTGGGCATTGCTTGCACGCAGCGTCACAGCAGCGTTCGTCTGATTTAAGGTTACCGCTCAGCCACGTGTTAAGCGTCTGCAAAACTAGGTCATACTTGAGGCAGATAACATTAAAACTGCGGAAAGATGTCAGCATTCCAGCGCTAGTGTAGTAGTTCTTGGAATTAGGTTTGGGTGTTAGTTACCGGTCGTCATTAGCACTTTGCATTTCGTGTTAGATGTGCCACAGGAAATAAGGGTAGAAACTCAGGTCAGAAAGCACTACAGTGTTGAATGAAAGGATTAATTAATAATGCATCGAAAATTGTAGAAAAGAAAATGGAAGTAAAATAAGTAGTGAGAGATAGTTTCAGGACTAGTGCTGTAGGTAAAAAGAAGTCGTCTGTCTCAAAGAAATCAACTTCTGGTAGAGCCAAACGCAGCAAGAGGAAAACGTGAAAGTTTGGAATTTGGGGTGAATTTCTTCATCCAGATTACCATTTTCACCTCTGATCAGTTTTTGTTGTAATGTGCCTTACCAGTTTGAAATGCGTGGCATTATATTCTTTGAACCTCAGATGTAAAATTTAAACCTGTAGCACTGTACACAATTGTTGTCCATTGTGTAAAATCTTTCTTTCTTTTCTTTTCTTACTATAAAAATTTGTGATTAGTCGTTGTCTTCAACCAATTTGTCGTCAAAAAATGACGTCATCAACAATGCCAACAGATATTTGTTTACTCGGCATTGTTATGGAACACAACAATGCCGTGTAAACAAATATAACGCTTCACAACAAAGAAATCAAAAAATATCAAGCCAGTCGCATTATCACTGCTCCAGAAGGAGCATTTCGCATTCTTGAATAATGACTGACAGTTGGCCTAAAACATCAGAAAAGTGAAAGAAGACGTTATCAAGTATTTGAAGTACCAACTCCAACAACTTCAACAAGGTAAACTGATACGCATTCGATATATTACGATTACGAAAACTATTATGAAAACTGACTTTATGATCGATTTTAAGACGAAGATTTGCAGGGGTGGGGCTGGACGTAAAAAGTTGACTGAACAAAAACTGTTGACTTCTGAACAGCGACGTAAAGAACTACAACATCAGACATATTTAAGAAATAAAGAAAAGCGAAAAAAAACTTACATTGATAAACGAGACCATATTAACGACACACGTAGAAAAACAGACGAAGATTTGCAAGGGTGGGATTGGACGTACAAAGTTGTCTGACTAAGAACAGTTTGCCTCTGAACAGCGACGTAAAAACTCAAACATCAGACATATTTAACAAAAAAGAAAAGCGAAGGAAGACTTACATTGATAAACGTAGAAAAACGAATTCAATAAGAACAGAAGGGGAAAAAAGCAGACGAAGATTTGTAAGGGTGGGATTGGGCGTAGAAAGTTGACTGACCAAGAACAGTTGACCTCTGAATAACGACGTAAAGAATTAAAACATCAGACCTACTTAACGAGTAAAGAAAAGAGAAGGGAGATTTACATTGATAAACGCAGAAAAACTTATTCAGCAAAAACAGAAGAGCAGAAGAAAACAAACGAAGACTTGCAAGGGTGGGGTTGGACGTAGAAAGTTGTCTGACCAAAAACAGTTGGCCTCTGAACATCGATGTAAAGAACTAAGACATCAGATCTATTTAACAAATAAGGATAAGCGAAAGAAGACTTACATTGTTAAACGAGACCATATTAACAACACACGTAGAAAAACAGACGAAGATTTGCTAGGGTGTTGTTGGACGTAGCAAGTTGACTAACCAAGAACAGTTGGCCTCTGAAAAGCGACGTAAAGAACTAATCCATGAGACCTATTTAACAAATAAAGAAAGACGAAGGGAGAGTTACATTGATAAACATAGAAAAACGTATACAACAAGAACAGAAGAGAAAAAGAAAGAAAAAAAGAAAAAAACAGACGAAGATTAGCAATGGTTTTGTTGGACGTAGAAAGTTAACTGATCAAGAACAGATGGCCTCTGAACAGCGACGTAAAGAACTAAAACATCAGAACTATTCAACCAAAAACAGAAGAGAAAAAAAGAAGACTTGCAAGGGTGGGGTTGGACGTAGAAAGTTGACTGATCAAAAACAGATGGCCTCTGATCAGCGACGTAAAGAAGTAAAATATCAGATTACAGGAAGCGCTCCGAAGGGATTAGTAGTCGTTGTCGTCAAAAAATGACGTCATCAACAATATAACCTTATATTTGTTTATACACGGGGGTTAGTTTAGTGTCTTACTCAAGATTTTAAAACGCAACCAACTCTCTTCGGGGGGGTTGGTCAAGTGTTTAAACCCCCCATTCGGGGTGGTTAGTTTAGTTTCTTACTCAGGGGTTAAAACACTTGAATGAGACACTAAACTAACTCCCCTTCGGGACTAACCAAGGTTGGTTTCGTTTTACAAACTTGACACACCCCCCTCTAGGAGCTCCGAAAGGAGCGCCCTGCTCTAGTACTATAAAAATAAAAAATTGTGATTAGTCGTTGTCTTCAACCAATTTGTCGTCAAAAAATGACGTCATCAACAATGCCAAGTAAAGAAATAACGCTTCACAACAAGGAAATCAAAAAATATCAAGTCAGTCGCATTATCACTGCTCCAGAAACAGCACGTCGCATTCTTAAGAATTGACTAACAGTTGTCCTAAAACATCAGGAAAGTGAAAGAAGACGTTATCAAGTATTTGAAGTACCAACTCCAACAAGGTAAAGTGATACTCATTCGATATATTACGATTATGAAAACTATTATAAAAACTGACTTTATGATCGATTTTGAGACGAAGACGTATTCAATAAGAACAGAAGGTAAATAAAGCAGACGAAGATTTGTAAGGGTGGGGTTGGACGTAGAAAGTTGAGTGACCAAGAACAATTGGCCTCTGAATAACGACGTAAAAAGTCATACATCAGACATATTTAACAAATAAAGAAAAGCGAAGGAAGATTTACATTGATAAACGTAGAAAAACGTATTCAATAAGAACAGAAGGAAAAAAAGCATACGAAGATTTGTAAGGGTGGGGTTGGACGTAGAAAGTTGAGTGACCAGGAACAATTGGCCTCTGAATAACGACGTAAAACTCATACATCAGACATATTTAACAAATACAGAAAAACGAAGGAAGACTTACATTGATAAACGTAGAAAAACGTAGAAAAACGTATTAAACAAGAACGAAAGAGCAAAATAAAACAGACGAAGATTTGCTAGGGTGTTGTTGGACGTAGAAAGTTGACTAACTAAGAACAGTTTGCCTCTGAACAGCGACGTAAATAATTAAAACATCAGACCTACTTAACAAGTAAAGAAAAGCGAAGGGAGATTTACATTGATAAACGCAGAAAAACTTATTCAACAAGAACAGAAGAGCAGAAGAAAACAAACGAAGATTAGCAAGGGTGGGGTTGGACGTAGAAAGTTGACTAACTAAGAACAGTTGGTCTCTGAACAGAGACGTAAAGAACTAAAACATCAGATCTACTTAACAAGTAAAGAAAAGCGAAGGGAGATTTACATTGATAAATATAGAAAAACGTATACAACAAGAACAGAAAAACAAAAGACAAACAAACGATAATTTGCAAGGGTGGGGTTGGACGTAGATAGATGACTGACCAAGAAAATTGGCCTCTGAACAGCGATGTAAAGAACTAAAACATCAGACGTACTTAACAAATAAAGAAAGCGAAGGGAGACCTATATTGATAAACGTAGAAAAACGTATTCAATAAGAATAGAAGAGAAAAAAAACAGACGAAGATTTGTAAGGGTGGGGTTGGACGTAGAAACTTGAGTGACCAAGAACAATTGGCCTCTGAATAACGACGTAAAGAACTACAACATCAGACATATTCAAGAAATAAAGAAAAGCGAAGGAAGACTTACATTGATAAAGGTAGAAAACGTATTAAACAAGAACGGAAGAGCAAAATAAAACAGACGAAGATTTGTAAGGGTGGGGTTAGACGTAGAAAGTTGAGTGACCAAGAACAATTGGCCTCTGAACAGCGACGTAAAGAACTACAACATCAGACATATTTAAGAAATAAAGAAAAGCGAAGGAAGACTTACATTGATAAACGTAGAAAACGTATTAAACAAGAACGGAAGAGCACAATAAAACAGACGAAGGTTTGCTAGGGTGTTGTTGGACTTAGAAAGTTGACTAACCAAGAACGGTTGGCCTCTGAACAGCGACGTAAAGAATTAAAACATCAGACCTACTTAACAAGTAAAGAAAAGCGAAGGGAGATTTACATTGATAAACGCAGAAAAACTTATTCAACAAGAACAGAAGAGCAGAAGAAAACAAACGGAGACTTGCAAGGGTGGGATTGGACGTAGAAAATTGTTTGACTAAAAACAGTTGGCCTCTGAACATCGATGTAAACAACTAAGACATCAGATCTATTTAACAAATAAGGATAAGCGAAAGAAGACTTGCATTGTTAAACGAGACCATATTAATAACACACGTAGAAAAACATACGAAGATTTGCAAGGGTGGGGTTGGCAGTAGATAGTTGACTAACCATGAAAAGCGATGTAAAGAACTAATCCATCAGACCTATTTAACAAATAAAGAAAAACGAAGGGAGACTTACATTGATAAACATAGAAAAACGTATACAACAAGAACAGAAGAGAAAAAAAAGAAAAAGAAAAAACAGACGAAGATTAGCAATGGTGTTGCTGGACGTAGAAAGTTGACTAACCAAGAACTGTTGGCCTCTGATCAGCGACGTAAAGAAGTAAAATATCAGATTACAGGAAGCGCTCCAAAAGGATTAGCCATCGTTGTCGTCAAAAAATGACGTCATCAAAAATGTCACCTTATATTTGTTTATACACGGGGGTTAGTTTAGTGTCTTACTCAACCAACGCAACCAACCCACTTCGGGGGGTTGGTCAAATGTTTAAACCCCCCATTCGGGGTATTAAACAAGAACGGAAGAGCAAAATAAAACAGACGAAGATTTGCTAGGGTGTTCTTGGATGTAGAAAGTTGACTAACTAAGAACGGTTGGCCTCTGATCAGCGACGTAAAGAACTAATCTATCAGACCTATTTAACAAATAAAGAAAAACGAAGGGAGAGTTACATTGATAAATATAGAAAAACGTATACAACAAGAACAGAAGAGAAAAAGAAAGAAAAAGAAAAAAAGAGACGAAGATTAGCAATGGAGTTGCTGGACGTAGAATGTTGACTGATCAAGAACAGATGGCCTCTGAACAGCGACGTAAAGGACTAAAACATCAGAACTATTCAACAAAAAACAGAAGAGGAAATAAAAAAGAAGACTTGCAAGGGTGGGGTTGGACGTAGAAAGTTGACTAACCAAGAACTGTTGGCCTCTGATCAGCGACGTATAGAAGTAAAATATCAGATTACAGGAAGCGCTTCGAAAGGATTAGTAGTCGTTGTCGTCAAAAAATGACGTCATCAACAATATAACCTTATATTTGTTTATAAACGGGGGTTAGTTTAGCGTCTTACTCAAGATTTTAAAACGCAAAAAACCCACTTCGGGGGGTTGGTCAAGTGTTTAAACCCCCCATTCGGGGTGGTTAGTTTAGTTTCTTACTCAGGGGTTAAAACACTTGAATGAGACACTAAAATAACTCCCCTTCGGGACTAACCAAGGTTGGTTGCGTTTTACAAACTTGACACACACCCCCCTAGGAGCTCCGAAAGGAGCGCCCTGCTCTAGTACTATAAAAATTTGTGATTAGTCGTTGTCTTCAACCAATTTGTCGTCAAAAAATGACGTCATCAACAATGTCAACAGATATTTGTTTACACGGCATTGTTGTGGAACACAACAATGCCGAGTAAACAAATATAACGTTTCACAACAAAGAAATAAAAAAATATCAAGCCAGTCGCATTATCACTGCTCCAGAAGGAGCACTTCGCATTCTTGAATATTGACTGACAGTTGGCCTAAAACATCAGAAAAGTGAAAGAAGACGTTATCAAGTATTTGAAGTACCAACTCCAACAACTTCAACAAGGTAAACTGATACGCATTCGATATATTACGATTACGAAAACTATTATGAAAACTGACTTTATGATCGATTTTAAGACGAACATTTGCAGGGGTGGGGCTGTACGTAAAAAGTTGGCTGAACCAGAATTGTTGACCTCTGAACAGCGACGTAAAGAACTAAAACATCAGACATATTTAAGAAATAAAGAAAAGCGAAGGAACATTTATCAATATATGTGTTCCTTCGCTTTTCTTTATACCAACTCCAACAAGGTAAACTGATACTCATTCGATATATTACGATTAAGAAAGTATTATGAAAACTGACTTTATGATCGATTTTAAGACGAAGATTTGTAAGGGTGGGGGCTGGTCGTAAAAAGTCGACTGACCAAGAACAGATGGCCTCTGAACAGCGACTTAAGGAACTACAACATCAGACATATTTAACAAATAAAAAAAAGCGAAAGAAGACTTACATTGATAAACGAGACCATATTAACGACACATGTAGAAAAACAGACGAAGATTTGCAAGGGTGGGATTGAACGTAAAAAGTTGACTAACCAAGAACTGTTGGGCTCTGATCAGCGACGTAAAGAACTACAACATCAGACATATTTAACAAATAAAGAAAAGCGAAGTGAGATTTACATTGATAAACGAGACCATATTAACGACACATGTAGAAAAACAGACGAAGATTTGAAAGGGTTTGATTGGACGTAGAAAGTTGAATGACCAAGAACAGTTGGCCTCTGAAAAGCGACGTAAAGAACTAATCCATCAGACCTATTTAACAAATAAAGAAAAACGAAGGGAGAGTTACATTGATAAACATAGAAAATCGTATACAACAAGAACAGAAGAGAAAAAAAAGAAAAAACAGACGAAGATTAGCAATGGTGTTGCTGGACGTAGAAAGTTGACTGATCAAGAACAGATGGCCTCTGTACAGCGACGTAAAGAACTAAAACATCAGAACTATTCAACAAAAAAAAGAAGAGAAAAAAAGAAGATTTGCAAGGGTGGGGTTGGATGTAGATAGTTGACCAACTAAGAGCTGTTGGCCTCTGATCAGCGACGTAAAGAAGTAAAATATAAGATTACAGGAAGCGCTCCGAAAGGATTAGCCATCGTTGTCGTCAAAAAATGACGTCATCAACAATATCACCTTATATTTGTTTATACACGGGGGTTAGTGTAGTGTCTTACTAGAGATTTTAAAACGCAACCAACTCCCTTCGGGGGGTTGGTAAATTGTTTAAATCCCCCATTCGGGGGGGGATTAGTTTAGTTTCTTACTAAGGGGTTAAAACACTTGAATGAGACACTAAACTAACTCCCCTTTGGGACTAACCAAGGTTGGTTGCATTTTACAAATTTGAACAATCCCCCCTAGGAGCTCCGAAAGGAGCGCCCTGCTCTAGTTTACAATAATTGTTGGGCGCTGGTGTTTGTTTAAATGAAAATTTGTTAACATTATTGCATAAGTATCTTGCATGTACTGTATTATAAAGTTAAAACTTTGCATACGGTGTAGTGTATTAGAATGACGTGATGTAATACATTTGTAATGTACAGTGTGTCCACAAATTCCCTTCGGGGATTTGAAAAATTGTGGACCGCAACCAAATTGAGCTAGACACATGCAGTTTGCGGCAGATTACAGTGAAATTCTGGACGTTTTTTCTGACCTCGATGTAGGCTCCCTTGGTAGCACGGAGAACGTTCAGACAAAATTCGAGCTCTTGCCATATTCTGTGGAGCATGTCCGCCGGAATAGCCGAGATCGCCTTCCTGATACGGGTCTTCACGTCACCATATAACGGACTTGCTCCAGCGATCATGCTCCACTGAACATGGCAAGAACTCGAATATCATCTGGTCGTTCTACTGAGGTCATTAAAACGACCAATTGACTATCTCTCACTACTTCTTTTAGAATTATTTTCAGTTTCTTTGGAGTATTACGGCGACCTGAAAAGTTTATCACACAGCATTTAAAAATTTAATGTATTTATAAACCCATCACAAGCAGTTATAAACACTTATTAATGTAGGACATAACTCAAAATATCTTAGCTACACAAATATGCACACACCACACCGTCATTTTGTATGCATGGCAAAGTCCAGCTTACAATATACAACTTCTTTTCTCTCCAGCTAAATGTTCAAATTACGGTTCCAGAAGCCCAATCACATTTGACTTGGATTTCACTGTGTATGATGCAACAGCAATGACTGAACAGAACATTTTCACATCTTCAGTCTTAAGTTTGGGGCTTCAACTCTGACCAAGCACTAAACTGGTCACAAGAGTAAATGTAGCTTAGTTTTACTTTTTTTATTTTATCTCTGGGGAAAAGAGAAACGAAGTTTCCATAATTAATCTACACAATCTGGAGGCCTCAAAGACCAAAATTCACAATGTATTTTTTGTATATCAAAGAAGATGAACTACAATGAGCTTCACAGGATAAGTCATCTCAAAATGTGTTTGAGCAAGTCCGTTAACTGGTGACGTGAAGACCCGTATCAGGAAGGCGATCTCGGCTATTCCGGCGGACATGCTCCACAGAACATTATTATCCTTCCAAAGTCATCAATTGCAACAATCAAATTTGACACTTAACGATTTTAACGATGCAGTTGAAGAAGCATCGATAAATAATTTAAGGACAAAGCCAGACGCAGAATGAGTCCAGTAAAATTTAAGGAATTTATGGGAAATAAAGTGATAGTGAACGTACTGCAACCGCCCTTCCGCTGACTGTTTTTCTTCTCACTCTGGTTGCCCCGGGATCAAACCCAGTAGCGTGCCCGGTTTGCTCGCGGTTACAGCTTGATATAAAGCGGAAGGATATAAGGGATAATAATTGGGGTAAGGTTTGTCGGCGAGCAAGATTTTCCGACCCTCAGGGATTATACGGGGACTGTGATAGTTGGAGCGGCCGTGCGCCAAGGACGTGAAATCTGTGGGGATGACAAACTGCAGACCACACCGAAGTCACCTTGGAAATATTTCACTTTTTAATTCCTTTTAACAAGTTATTCTTATTTTTGGGCAGCGCGATGATTCGGCTGTTGTATTTTGATCTTGAAGTTTAATGAATCGAGGAGAAACTGTCTGCTTGCCTTTAAGAACCGAACTTTTAGAGAGCGAGCCCCAACGCAACCTCGCTTTTTATATTCCCTGATCGTAACAGTTTTTGAATTTTGAATTGAATATGACAATCCGATTCGTCCCCCAAAAAGTCACTTATGACGTCGGAAACGTGCCGAACAGCCACATTCAAATTTCATTGGTCCGAGTCGTAGTGGAGCAGCGGTCATCTGGCAATCGTCACTTCACACCTACTAGGGCGCCCCAAACCAACGGTCACTAAACCGAATGTTGGGGGAAGAGACTTTCACACGCCAGGATGGCGCCACTCTCTTTCCCAATGTGATACATTGGACAAAGCCAAAACTTAATAAAATCACTCAAATTTTGATGAAGTGAGGTGTACCAAGTATCATCTAATCACACCTCCTTCGTTCATATAAACCAGATTAATATGCCAAAGTCTGGTTTACCCCTCATCTCAAGTTTCAGTCCGTTCGGGAATTGAACCACGGACCTGGACTGGCACAGTACTTAAAATAGCAACTTGGAATTCACATGAAGGCCTGGAGAAAATTACGGAATAAATCAATCACATCAGCGGGCCTTTGGGTTGATATTTCTGACTTGGAACAAATAATGTTCAGAAAAGTTAAAGAGAAAGTGTGATTAGTTTAATATACTCTAAATAGATCTATCTAATAGATCTGGATCTCAATTGACTTGGTTACGTTTCAAAACAAACTACACTAATAAATTACGACACAAGATTGAATAAGTCCTGAGTTTCATGGTTTATTACAATTATATTGACTTATTATGGTTACTTTTGGTTGAAACATGTAATCCAAGAGAATTGACTGTGAACTGAGTTTATGAAAATGACAGTCAAGAAAATAACGGGAAACATTTTACTGTGTAACACAACGTAAAGTGCTTGAAAATGAATCTGCTTGAACTTATACTCTTCTATGTAACGTGTACACGGCATGCATTGTAATCATATAAACCCATACATTTTATGTCACTTAATAAAAGTCTGTTTTAAGAAGTAATATTTGAAAAATACATAATACCTGAATTTGTTCTTCTGTGACTAGATTTTGACAAGATACCAAACGCTTTTATGCTAAACATAAAATCTTGGCTAAGGAGTAGAAACATTCGTACATATATTTTAAGTTCCTGAGAAATTAATTCGACCTCGGGTTTATGTGTTTGGTAATATGGATAAGATAAGATGAGAACGTCTTTAAATTCCCGACTCATTAATTATCTCTACTGTACACCTACCGCCACGGTGGTCTAGCGGTAAGAACACTAGCCTTGTAAGACTGGGGTCCCGGGTTCAATTCCCGGTGGTGCTCAAATTTATAACTTGTGTTGGGCAAGGCCGTGGTCTAGGCATCACGGAGTTTTCCTCCGGGGGCTTTCCCGGTTTCTCAGTGGCATCCCAACAATTACTCCACTCACACACAGAAGAAGACAATGGCAAACCACTTCTGATCATCTCTGCCAAGAATGTATATATGTATGAGCAGATCCCTGACAACCTGAAGAGGTTGGAAGGATCCTGTTCATAATATATGGACCTGTCGTCAGACAGAACACTACAAATAAAAAAACTAAAAAAAAAACTGTACACCTGCTTATATGAGTCGAGGAATCTAATAAATGTTGACGTTTAACTTCAGCTATTATAAAAATGTCAATGCGTGGCATGGAAACCATAACATTACAATATTCGCCAGAACAGAAAATTTAAAGACAACTGTAGCTGTAAATTTTATTCTGAATATAAAATTCTAACTTATTTACGAGTTTACTAATATCAGTTTGAATACGTCATATTTTTAAAATATATAACTCTGTTGAATCGATATACAAGCTCGTAAGTATACCGACGTAACATTAAGTAAGCTCTAAAAAAAAACCACCCCGAAAATAATTATAACCTCGAATCAAAATGCGTGCATGACTGTAATAACTTTGAGCACATCCATCATTTCAAATCTTCTGATCTAAGTGTGTGCTGTACGCTTAATTGAGGTCTTTAATTGGTCGAGACAATGAATAAATTGCTAGTTTGCATCTATAGAATACGCTGCTTCAGTTATGGCATACAGCGCAGAATGAGACTGTAGAAACAATCTAACCGGGACCCATGCAGTCAAGATAAAAATACAAATTGGCAGACTTTTGTTTCGTTTATGAAAGTATGGGAGCATTGGACAAGGTTCTCAAAAGAAATCTGTGAAGTGCGCTTGACGAAACTTATGAGTGTTTTCAAGTTTACATTTTCATTTACGTTTTTGTAGCAGCGGCCAGTAATTAAGAATAACGTTTGGTGGTGGATCCTTAACTAAGAGGAAATATTTTGATATTCCTCATAAAATCAAAATGTAGTGAGTGAGATCTCCAGTTCTTACAGCGGCGAGTATGAACATTAGTTATTTTCTGAGTTGTTGCGCCGTATAAAAGGACATAGCCCTGGTTATGGCGGCAGCAACACCTCTGAAACGTCGGTAAAGTTTTACCATACTACACAGCGCAACAACCGATAAGACAGACATCTTCAGTCTTTAGAGAATCTAAAGTGTCTGGTAGTGAAGTAATACGTGGAACAACATCTTAACTGAGTGTGCAACAATTAATATAATTTTTTTTCTAATGATTACGGCCACTGTTAAGACTCTATAACCCTGAACTCTAGGTTAACTGGCGTAATGTAAGTAGGAAATACAACATCGTTCAACCGCTTTATGGAAATGGTTCCCATCACAGGACCATTCGTATTGACCCTCATGTGGAACCGTGATTTGTTGCTACCTAGATCACTTTATGCTTATATCATCCGATTATGAAATGACCATAACAACATCTCTCACTTAGGAATGTAGTGATGTGTTGCGTTAATTGTATGAATGTGTAAAAATATAATTCAATCTGGCATATAAGAGCAAGTAGACAGACCGAAAGAAATAATATTTATTGTTACTATTATTACTTCTTGTAATATGACGAGAAAATGAAGCCTTAAAAACCATTTCAAAATGCCTTTTCTTCATGATAATTATACAGGCTGATTGAGAAGTATGTTTACAAACTTCGTGTGCGTGTT
>NW_028259358.1:0-142131 GCF_977971745.1 Zootermopsis nevadensis | reverse complement strand
ACACGAAGAATAATTTATTAAATTATTTATTTAATTTTATATTACACTACATGTAATTACTACAGTGACCCTAGTCATCGTTATAAAGAATAAATGTTCTCAAAATACATAGGTCCAGCTTCAGAAGATACATGATGTCTGTATATGATTTACGTGTTACTAACTCGTAGAAACGTCTTTACTGAGCACACATGGCATGGAAATGTCCATTCACTGAAGTCTTATGTCTCAATGTGGCAAACCGCACATATTCTTGCCTGTTATGTTGGATTGTTGTTTCAATTGTTTCTAATCTCACACGTCACCGAGAAGACATCCTTACACTGAGTTTCAGTGTAGGTAGCACCCGTTAATAGTTGATTGAACGATGGTAATTAATCTTGTTAATGGTCCCGAAGAACTCTATTCCTAGAACACAAAGTTACGTTGATACTGACCGACCGGTATCAAATAATCTGAACCGTAGTTTAATGGCAACAATTAAAATGGACCAGCCGACTGTTCCAAGACAGAATCAGTACTGACTGTCTTCTGATTGGTCCTCGATGCAATTCGAAAGTATTGATTTCTTTCCATTTAGGTCGTCACAGATGGCACGTCTAATCTTTGGTTCTGTATTTTTCCGATAGACTGCGTCCTTGTGTTTGTACGTCGTGTCCTCGAGTAAATGTGATGCAATATATTCGATATATTTTGTAGAAGTTTGACATAGGACACCAATATGTTACCACAAGTTTGACTTGCGCCACGATTTCCGCGCCCACCAAACATTGCAATTGATGTACCATAAATTTATATTCTGTTTCTTTGTGAGGCGACTTATACTAATAAATGACGTAATATCATTCACGTATGTTTATTCCGATTCTTTCGTTACATGATACTACTTATAGTGAGTTAGATTGGGTCATCGTTACGCATGAATCTGCTACGTATTTGCGTCAAAATCTACACTGCATCAATTTTGGAAGAAATATTTCTTTTGGAAATATTATGTAATTTTAGACGTGTTATGATGTATTACACGCATATAAGCACTAATTGTGTTATATGGGGATTGTGTGAGCGCTTATTATCTTTATTGATTAGTGGTCGTGGCCGACTTTGCGCATCTTCCACCTCACGACTTTGATGCCTTCGTGCGAATTTCTAAAAGGCGATAAGACATAAGAGAGTATGAATATCATTAACTTACCTGTGGCATGACGTCCATACAAAATTTCAATAATTTCTGAGCAACCATTCGCTTTTTCAAAATTCGTGCGCAGGAAACCATTTTGCACTGATGCGTATTACCCCGTTTTGGTTGGTTTGGGTTAGGTTAGGTTAGGTTAGGTTAGTGGGGCACCTGCGCAGACGTTGTTGCGCAGTGCAGTCGTATGACTTGCGCATGTGAGGGCACCTTAAGATCGTTATGGTTTATTGTATATTATTAAACACCCAAAAATTCGATTTCGTCACTTTAAAAACTGTATTATATTCTGGGCTTCTCTTTGATACCTGATTTAATTGTTTTACAAAGATATTTTATTGGACACATACTTTCAGTATTTGCAAGTACACCAATCACTTATCACTTAAATATGATGTAATTGAATATTTCATTGTGGAAGTATATATGTTGTCACACGAAGAATAATTTATTAAAATATGTTTTTAATTTTATATTACACTACATGTAATTACTACAGTGACCCCAGTCATCGTTATAAAGAATAAATGTTCTCAAATTACATAGGTCCAGCTTCTGCAGATACGCGATGTCTGTATATGATTTACGTGTTACTAACTCGTACAAACGTCTTTACTGAGCACACATGGCATGAAAATGTCCATTCACCGAAGTCGTATGTCTCAATGTGGCGAACCGCACATATTCTTGCACTTTATGTTGGATTGTTGTTTCAATTGTTTCTATTCTCACACGTCACCGAGAAGACATCCTTACACTGAGATTCAGTGTAGGTAGCAACCGTTAATACTTGAATGAACGGTGGTAATTAATCTTGTTATTGGTCCCGAAGAACTCTATTCCTAGAACACAAAGTTACGTTGATACTGACCGACCGGTATCAAATAATTCCAACCGCAGTTTAACGGCGACTAGTCAAATGGAACCAGCCGACTGTTCCAAGACAGAATCAGTACTGTCTGCCTTCTGATTGGTCCTCGATGCCATTCGAAAGTATTGATTTCTTTCCATTTAGGTCGTCACAGGTGGAACGTCTTAGCTTTGGTTCCGTATTTTTCCGATAGACTGCGTCTTTTTGTTTGTACGTCGAGTCCTCGAGTAAATGTGAGGCAATATTTTCGATATATTTTGTAGACATTTGACATAGGACACCAATATGTTACCACAAGTTTGACGTGCGCCAAGAATTCCGCGCCCACCAAATATTGCAATTGATGTACCAGAGATTTATATTCAGTTTCTTTGTGAGGCAATTTATATTAATAAATGACGTACTATCATTCACGTATGTTTATTCCGATTTTTTCGTTACATGATACTTATTTATAGTGAATTAGATTGGGTCATCGTTACGCATGAATCTGCTTCGTATTTGCGTCAACATCTACACAGCATCAATTTTGGAAGAAATATTTCTTGTGGAAATATTATGTAATTTTAGACGTGTTTATTTATTAAAATATTTATTTAATTTTATATTACACTACATGTAATTACTACAGTGACCCCAGTCATCGTTATAAAGAATAAATATTTTCAAATTACATAGGTCAAGCTTCTGCAGTTACGCGATGTCTGTATATGATTTACGTGTTACTAACTCCTACAAACGACTTTACTGAGCACACATGGCATGGAAATGTCTTTTCACTGAAGTCGTATATCTCAATGTGGCGAACCGCTCATATTCTTGCGTGTTATGTTGGATTGTTGTTTCAATTGTTTCTAATCTCACACGTCACCGAGAAGACATCCTTACAGTGATATTCAGTGCAAGTAGCACCCGTTAATACTTGATTGAACGATGGTAATTAATCTTGTTAATGGTCCCGAAGAACTCTATTCCTAGAACACAAATTTACGTTGATACTGACCGACCGGTATCAAATAATCCCAACCGTAGTTTAATGGCGACTATTCCAATGGACCAGCCGACTGTTCCAAGACAGAATCAGTACTGACTGTCTTTTGATTGGTCCTCGATGCAATTCGAAAGTATTGATTTCTTTCCATTTAGGTCGTCACAGTTGGCACGTCTAATCTTTGGTTCCGTATTTTTCCGATAGACTGCGTATTTGTGTTTGCACGTCGTGTTTTCGAGTAAATGTGAGGCAATATTTTCGATATATTTTGTAGAAGCTTGACATAGGACACCAATATTTTACCACAAGTTTGACGTGCGCCACGAATTCCGCGCCCACCAAACATTGCAATTGATGTACCAGAGATTTATATTCAGTTTCTTTGTGAGGCAATTTATATTAATAAATGACGTACTATCATTCACTATGTTTATTCCGATTCTTTCGTTACATGATACTTATCTATAGTGAGTTAGCTTGGGTCATCGTTACGCATGAATCTGCTACGTATTTGCGTCAACATCTACACTGCATCAATTTTGGAAGAAATATTTCTTGTGGAAACAATGTAATTTTAGACGATTTATGATGAATTACACGCATATAAGCACTAATTGTGTTATATAGGTACTTTGTGAGCGCTTAATATCGTTATTGATAAGTGGTCGTGGCCGACATTGCGCATCCTCTACCTCACGACTTTGATGCCTTCGTGCGAATTTCTAAAAAGCGATAAGACATAATAGAGTATGAATATCATTAACTTACCTGTGGCATGACGTCCATACAAAATTTCAATAATTTCTGAGCATCCATTCGCTTTTTCCAAAATTCGTGCGCAGGAAACCATTTTGCACTGATGCAGATTACCCCGTTTTGGTTGGTTTGGGTTAGGTTTGGTTAGGTTAGGTTAGGTTAGTGGGGATCCTGCGCAGATGTTGTTGCGCAGTGCAGTCGTATGACTTGCGCATGTGAGAGCACCTTGAGCTCGTTATGGTTAATTGTATATTATTAAACACTCGAAAATTCGATTCCGTCACTTTAAAAAGTATATTATATTCTGGGCTTCACTTTCATACCTGATTTAATATTTTTACAAGGATATTTTATTGGACACATACTTTTAGTAATTGCAAGTACACCAATCACTTATCACTTAAATATGATGTTATTGAATATTTCATTGTGGAAGTATATATGTTGTTACACGAAGAATAGTTTCTTAAAATATTTATTTAATTTTATATTACACTACATGTAATTACTACAGTGACCCCAGTCATCGTTATAAAGAATAAATATTTTCAAATTACATAGGTCCAGCTTCTAAAGTTACGCGATGTCTGTATATAATTTACGTGTTACTAACTCGTACAAACCTCTTTACTGAGCACACATGGCATGGAAATGTCCTTTCACCGAAGTCGTATGTCTCAATGTGGCGAACCGCACATATTCTTGCACTTTATGTTGGATTGTTGTTTCAATAGTTTCTATTCTCACACGTCACCGAGAAGACATCCTTACACTGAGATTCAGTGTAGGTAGCACCCGTTAATACTTGATTGAACGGTGGTAATTAATCTTGTTAATGGTCCCGAAGAACTCTATTCCTAGAACACAAAGTTGCTTTTAATACTGACCGACCGGTATCAAATAATCCCAACCGTAGTTTAATGGCGACTATTCCAATGGGACCAGCCGACTGTTTCTAGAGAGAATCAGTAATGACTGTCTTCTGATTGGTCCTCGATGCCATTCGAAAGTATTGATTTCTTTCCATTTAGGTCGTCAAAGGTGGAACGTCTTATCTTTGGTTCCGTATTTTTCCGATAGACAGCGTCTTTGTGTTTGTACTTCGTGTCCTCGAGTAAATGTAAGGCAATATTTTCGATATATTTTGTAGACATTTGACATAGGACACCAATATGTTAAAACAAGTTTGACGTGCGCCACGAATTCCGCGCCCACCAAACATTGCAATTGATGTACCAGAGATTTATATTCAGTTTCTTTTTGAGGCAATTTATATTAATAAATGACGTACTATCATTCACTATGTTTATTCCGATTCTTTCGTTACATGATACTTATTTATAGTGAGTTAGATTGGGTCATAGTTACGCATGAATCTGCTTCGTATTTGCGTCAACATCTACATAGCATCAATTTTGGAAGAAATATTTCTTGTGGAAACATTATGTAATTTTAGACGTGTTATGACATTTTACATTCATATAAGCACTAATTGTGTTATATGGCGATTGTGTGAGCGCTTAATATCGTTATTGATAAGTGGTCGTGGCCGACTTTGCGCATCCTCCACCTAACGACTTTGATGCCTTCGTGCGAATTTCTAAAAAGCGATAAGACATAATAGAGTATGAATATCATTAACTTACCTGTGGCATGACGTCCATACAAAATTTCAATAATTTCTGAGCATCCATTCGGTTTCTCCAAAATTCGTGCACAGGAAACCATTTTGCACTGATGCAGATTACCCCGTTTTGGTTGGTTTGGGTTGGGTTAGGTTAGGTTAGTGGGGCACCTGCGCAGACGTTGTTGCGCAGTGCAGTCGTATGACTTGCGCATGTGAGGGCACCTTGAGCTCGTTATGGTTTATTGTATATTATTAAACACTCAAAAATTCGATTCCGTTACTTTAAAAAGTATATTATATTCTGGGCTTCACTTTCATACCTGATTTAATTATTTTACAATGATATTTTATTGGACACATACTTTCAGTAATTGCAAGTACACCAATCACTTATCACTTAAATATGATGTTATTGAATATTTCATTGTGGAAGTATATATGTTGTCACACGAAGAATAATTTATTAAAATATTTTTTTAATTTTATATTACACTACATGTAATTACTACAGTGACCCCAGCCATCGTTATAAAGAATAAATGTTCTCAAATTACATAGGTGCAGCTTCTGCAGATACGCGATGTCTGTATATGATTTCCGTGTTACTAACTCGTACAAACGTCTTTACTGAGCACACATGGCATGAAAATGTCCATTCTCTGAAGTCGTATGTCTCAATGTGGCGAACCGCACATATTCTTGCGTGTTATGTTGGATTGTTGTTTCAATTTTTTCTAATCTCACACGTCACCGAGAAGACATCCTTACACTGAGATTCAGTGTAGGTAGCACCCGTTAATACTTGATTGAACGATGGAAATTAATCTTGTTAATGGTCCCGAAGAACTCTATTCCTAGAACACAAAGTTACGTTGATACTGACCGACCGGTATCAAATAATCCCAACCGTAGTTTAATGGCGACTATTCCAATGGACCAGCCGACTGTTCCAAGACAGAATCAGTACTGACTGTCTTTTGATTGGTCCTCGATGCAATTCGAAATTATTGATTTCTTTTCATTTAGGTCGTCACAGTTGGCACGTCTAATCTTTGGTTCCGTATTTTTCCGATAGACTGCGTCTTTGTGTTTGTACGTCGTGTTCTCGAGTAAATGTGAGGCAATATTTTCGATATATTTTGTAGAAGTTTGACATAGGACACCAATATTTTACCACAAGTTTGACGTGCGCCACGAATTCCGCGCCCACCAAACATTGCAATTGATGTACCAGAGATTTATATTCAGTTTCTTTGTGAGGCAATTTATATTAATAAATGACGTACTATCATTCACTATGTTTATTCCGATTCTTTCGTTACATGATACTTATTTATAGTGAGTTAGCTTGGGCCATCGTTACGCATGAATCTGCTACGTATTTGCGTCAACATGTACACTGCTTCAAATTTGGAAGAAATATTTCTTGTGGAAACAATGTATTTTTAGACGATTTATGATGTATTAAACGCATATAAGCACTAATTGTGTTATATAGGTACTTTGTGAGCGCTTAATATCGTTATTGATAAGTGGTCGTGGCCGACATTGCGCATCCTCCACCTCACGACTTTGATGCCTTCGTGCGAATTTCTAAAAAGCGATAAGACATAATAGAGTATGAATATCATTAACTTACCTGTGGCATGACGTCCATACAAAATTTCAATAATTTTTGAGCATCCATTCGCTTTTTCTAAAATTCGTGCGCAGGAAACCATTTGGCACTGATGTAGATTACCCCGTTTTGGTTGGTTTAGGTTAGGTTAGGTTAGTGGGGCACCTGCGCAGACGTTGTTGCGCAGTGCAGTCTTATGACTTGCGCATGTGAGGGCACCTTGAGCTCGTTATGGTTTATTGTATATTATTAAACACATTCAAAAATTCGATTCCGTCACTTTAAAAATTATAATATATTCTGGGCTTCATTTTCATACCTGATTTAATTTTTTTACAAAGATATTTTATTAGACACATACTTTCAGTAATTGCAAGTACACCAATCACTTATCACTTAAATATGATGTTATTGAAATTTTCATTGTGGAAGTATATATGTTGTCACACGACGAATGATTTATTAAAATATTTTTTAATTTTATATTACACTACATGTAATTACTACAGTGACCCCAGTCATCGTTAAAAAGAATATATGTTCTCAAAATACATAGGTCCAGCTTCAGAAGATACGCGATGTCTGTATATGATTTACGTGTTACTAACTCGTTCAAACGTCTTTACTGAGCACACATGGCATGGAAATGTCCATTCACTGAAGTCGTATGTCTCAATGTGGCGAACCGCACATATTATTGCGTTTTATGTTGGATTGTTGTTTCAATTGTTTCTAATCTCACACGTCACCGAGAAGACATCCTTACACTGAGATTCAGTGTAGGTAGCACTCGTTAATACTTGATTGTACGATGGTAATTAATCTTGTTAATGGTCCCGAAGAACTCTATTCGTAGAACACAAATTTACGTTGATACTGACCGACCGGTATCAAATAATCCGAACCGTAGTTTAATGGCGACTATTCCAATGGGACCAGCTGACTGTTCGAAGACAGATTCAGTACTGACTGTCTTCTGATTGGTCCTCGATGAAATTCGTAAGTATTGATTTCTTTCCATTTAGGTCGTCACAGTTGGCACGTCTTATCTTTGGTTCCGTATTTTTCCGATAGACTGCGTCTTTGTGTTTGTACGTCGAGTCCTCGAGTAAATGTGAGGCAATATTTTCGATATATTTTGTAGAAGTTTGACATAGGACACCAATATGTTACCACAAGTTTGACGTGCGCCACGAATTCCGCGCCCACCAAACATTGCAATTGATGTACCAGAGATTTAAATTCAGTTTCTTTGTGAGGCGATATATATTAATAAATGACGTACTATCATTCACGTATGTTTATTCCATTTCTTTCGTTACATGATACTTATTTATAGTGAGTTAAATTGTGTCATCGTTACGCATGAATCTGCTACGTATTTGCGTCAACATCTACACTGCATCAATTTTGGAAGAAATATTTCTTGTGGAAACATTATGTAATTTTAGACTTGTTATGACGTATTACACGCATATAAGCACTAATTGTGTTATATGGGGATTGTGTGATCGCTTAATATCGTTATTGATAAGTGGTCGTGGCCGACTTTGCGCATCCTCCACCTCACGACTTTGATGCCTTCGTGCGAATTTCTAAAAAGCGATAAGACATAATAGAGTATGAATATAATTAACTTACCTGTGGCATGACGTACATACAAAACTTGAATTAGTTCTGAGCTTCCATTCGCTTTTTCCAAAATTCGTGCGCAGGAAACCATTTTGCACTGATGCAGATTACACCGTTTTGGTTGGTTTGGGTTAGGTTAGGTTAGGTTAGGTTAGGTTAGGTTAGTGGGGCACCTGCGCAGACGTTGTTGCGCAGTGCAGTCGTACGAATTGCGCTGGTGAGGGCACCTTGAGCTCGTTATGGTTTATTGTATATTATTAAACACTCAAAAATTCGATTCCGTCACTTTAAGAAGTATATTATATTCTGGGTTCACTTTCATACCTGATTTAATTTTTTTACAAAGATATTTCATTGGACACATACTTTCAGTAATTACAAGTACACCAATCACTTATCACTTAAATATGATGTTATTGAATATTTCATTGTGGAAGTATACATGTTGTCACACGAAGAATAATTTATTAAAATATTTTTTAATTTTATATTACACTACATGTAATTACTACAGTGACCCCAGTCATCGTTTTAAAGAATAAATTGTCTCAAATTACATAGGTCCAGCTTCTGCAGATACGCGATGTCTGTATATGATTTACGTGTTACTAACTCCTACAAACGTCTTTACTGAGCACACATGGCATGGAAATGTCTTTTCACTGAAGTCGTATGTCTCAATGTGGCGAAACGCACGTTTTCTTGCATGTTATGTTGGATTGATGTTTCACTTGTTTCTATTCTAACAAGTCACCGATAAGACATCCTTACATTGAGATTCATTATAGGTAGCACCCGTTAATACGTGATTGAACGGTGGTGATTAATCTTGTTAATGGTCCCGAAGAACTCTTTTCCTAGAACACAAATTTACGTTGATACTGACCGACCGGTATCAAATAATCCGAACCGTAATTTAGTGGCGACTATTCCAATGGGACCAGCCGACTATTCCAAGACAGAATTATAACTGACTGTCTTCTGATTGTTCCTCGATGCAATTCGAAAGTATTGATTTCTTTCCATTTAGGTCGTCACAGATGGCACGTCTTATCTTTGGTTCCGTATTTTTCCGATAGACTGCGTCATTGTGTTTGTACGTCGTGTCCTCGAGTAAATGTGAGGCAATATTTTCGATATATTTTGTAGAAGTTTGACTTAGGACACCAATATGTTACCACAAGTTTGACGTGCGCCACGAATTCCGCGCCCACCAAACATTGCAATTGATGTACCAGAAATGTATATTCTGTTTCTTTTTGAGGCGATTTATATTAATAAATGACGTAATATCATTCACGTATGTTTATTCCGATTCTTTCGTTACATGATACTTATTTATAGTGAGTTAGATTGGGTCATCGTTACGCATGAATCTGCTACGTATTTGCGTCAACATCTACACTGCATCAATTTTGGAAGAAATATTTCTTGTGGAAACATTATGTAATTTTAGACGTGCTATGATGTATTACACGAATATAAGCACTAATTGTGTTATATGGGGATTGTGTGAGCGCTTAATTTCGTTATTGATAAGTGGTCGTGGCCGACTTTGCGCATCCTCCACCTCACGAATTTGATGCCTTCGTGCGAATTTCTAAAAATCGATAAGACATAATAGAGTATGAATATCACTAACTTACCTGTGGCATGACGTCCATACAAAATTTCAATAATTTCTGAGCATCCATTCGCTTTTCCCAAAATTCGTGCGCAGGAAACCATTTTGCTCTGATGCAGATTACTCCGTTTTTGTTGGTTTGGGTTGGGGTAGGTTAGGTTAGGTTAGGTTAGGTTAGTGGGGCACCTGCGCAGACGTTGTTGCGCAGTGCAGTCATATGACTTGCGCATGTGAGGGCACCTTGAGTTCGTTATGGTTAATTGTATATGATTAAACACTCAAAAATTCGATTCCGTCACTTAAAATAGTATATTATATTCTGGGCTTCACTTTCATAGCTGATTTAATTTTTTTACAAGGATATTTTATTGGACACATACTTTCAGTATTTGCAAGTACACCAATCACTTATCACTTAAATATGATGTTATTGAATATTTCATTGTGGAAGTGTATATGTTGTTACACGAAGAATAATTTATTAAAATATTTATTTAATTTTATATTACACTACATGTAATTACTACAGTGACCCCAGTCATCGTTATAAAGAATAAATGTTCTAAAAATACATAGGTCCAGCTTCAGAAGATACACGATGTCTGTATATGATTTACGTGTTACTAACTCGTACAAACGTCTTTACTGAGCACACATGGCATGGAAATGTCCATTCACTGAAGTCGTATGTCTCAATGTGGCGAACCGCACATATTCTTGCGTGTTATGTTGGATTGTTGTTTCAATTTTTTCTATTCTCACACGTCACCGAGAAGACATCCTTACACTGTGATTCAGTGTAGGTAGCACCCGCTAATACTTGATTGAACGGTGGTAATTAATCTTGTTAATGGTCCCGAAGAACTCTATTCCTAGAACACAAAGTTACGTTGATACTGACCGACCGGTATCAAATAATCCCAACCGTAGTTTAATGGCGACTATTCCAATGGGACCAGCCGACTGTTCCAAGACAGAATCAGTACTGACTGGCTTCTGATTGGTCCTCGATGCAATTCGAAAGTATTGATTTTTTTCCATTGAGTTCGTCACAGATGGCACGTCTTATCTTTGGTTCCGTATTTTTCCGATAGACTGCGTCCTTGTGTTTGAATATCTGTGTCCTCGAGTATATGTGAGGCAATATTTTCGATATATTTTGTAGAAGTTTGACATAGGAAACCAATATGTTACCACAAGTTTGACGTGCGCCACGAATTCCGCGCCCACCAAACATTGCAATTGATGTACCAGAAATTTATATTCAGTTTCTTTGTGAGCGATTTATATTAATAAATTACGTACTATCATTCACGTATGTTTATTCCGATTCTTTCGTTACATGATACTTATTTATAGTGAGTTAGATTGGGTCATCGTTACGCATGAATCTGCTACGTATTTGCGTCAACATCTACACTGCATCAATTTTGGAAGAAATATTTCTTGTGGAAACATTATGTAATTTTAGACGTGTTATGATGTATTACACGCATATAAGCACTAATTGTGTTATATGGGGATTGTGTGAGCGCTTATTATCTTTATTGATAAGTGGTCGTGGCCGACTTTGCGCATCCTCCACCTCACGACTTTGATGCCTTGGTGCGAATTTCTAAAAGGCGATAAGACATAAGAGAGTATGGATATCATTAACTTACCTGTGGCATGACGTCCATACAAAATTTCAATAATTTCTGAGCATCCATTCGGTTTCTCCAAAATTCGTGCGTAGGAAACCATTTTGCACTGATGCAGATTACCCCGTTTTGGTTGGTTTGGGTTAGGTTAGGTTAGGTTTGGTTAGGTTAGTTTAGGTTAGTGGGGCACCTGCGCAGACGTTGTTGCGCAGTGCAGTGGTATGAATTGCTCTGGTGAGGGCACCTTGAGCTCGTTATGGTTTATTGTATATTATTAAACACTCAAAAATTCGATTCCGTCACTTTAAAAAGTATATTATATTCTGGGTTCACTTTCATACCTGATTTAATTTTTTTACAAAGATACTTCATTGGACACATACTTTCAGTAATTACAAGCACACCAATCACTTATCACTTAAATATGATGTTATTGAATATTTCATTGTGGAAGTATACATGTTGTCACACGAAGAATAATTTATTAAAATATTTTTTTAATTTTATATTACACTACATGTAATTACTACAGTGACCCCAGTCATCGTTATAAAGAATAAATGTTCTCAAAATACATAGGTCCAGCTTCAGAAGATACGCGTAATATGTATATGGTTTACGTGTTACTAACTCGTACAAACGTCTTTACTGAGCACACATGGCATGGAAATGTCCATTCACTGAAGTCGTATGTCTCAATGTGGCGAACCGCACATATTCTTGCGTGTTATGTTGGATTGTTGTTTCAATTGTTTCTATTCTCACACGTCACCGAGAAGACATCCTTACACTGAGATTCAGTGTAGGTAGCACCCGCTAATACTTGATTGAACGGTGGTAATTAATCTTGTTAATGGTCCCGAAGAACTCTATTCCTAGAACACAAAGTTACGTTGATACTGACCGACCGGTATCAAATAATCCCAACCGTAGTTTAATGGCGACTATTCCAATGGGACCAGCCGACTGTTCCAAGACAGAATCAGTACTGACTGGCTTCTGATTGGTCCTCGATGCCATTCGAAAGTATTGATTTCTTTCCATTGAGTTCGTCACAGATGGCACGTCTTATCTTTGGTTCCGTATATTTCCGATAGACTGCGTCCTTGTGTTTGAATGTCGTGTCCTCGAGTATATGTGAGGCAATATTTTCGATATATTTTGTAGAAGTTTGACATAGGAAACCAATATGTTACCACAAGTTTGGCGTGCGCCACGAATTCCGCGCCCACCAAACATTGCAATTGATGTACCAGAAATTTATATTCAGTTTCTTTGTGAGCGATTTATATTAATAAATTACGTACTATCATTCACGTATGTTTATTCCGATTCTTTCGTTACATGATACTTATTTATAGTGAGTTAGATTGGGTCATCGTTACGCATGAATCTGCTACGTATTTGCGTCAACATCTACACTGCATCAATTTTGGAAGAAATATTTCTTGTGGAAACATTATGTAATTTTAGACGTGCTATGATGTATTACACGAATATAAGCACTAATTGTGTTATATGGGGATTGTGTGAGCGCTTAATATCGTTATTGATAAGTGGTCGTGGCCGACTTTGCGCATCCTCCACCTCACCAATTTGATGCCTTCGTGCGAATTTCTAAAAATCGATAAGACATAATAGAGAATGAATATCATTAACTTACCTGTGGCATGACGTCCATACAAAATTTCAATAATTTCTGAGCATCCATTCGCTTTTCCCAAAATTCGTGCGCAGGAAACCATTTTGCACTGATGCAGATTACCCCGTTTTGGTTGGTTTGGGTTGGGTTAGGTTAGGTTAGGTTAGGTTAGTGGGGCACCTGCGCAGTACAGTCATATGACTTGCGCTTGTGAGGGCACCTTGAGCTCGTTATGGTTAATTGTATATGATTAAACACTCAAAAATTCGATTCCGTCACTTTAAAAAGTATATTATATTCTGGGCTTCACTTTCATAGCTGATTTAATTTTTTTAAAAGGATATTTTATTGGACACATACTTTCAGTATTTGCAAGTACACCAATCACTTATCACTTAAATATGATGTTATTGAATATTTCATTGTGGAAGTATACATGTTGTCACACGAAGAATAATTTATTAAAATATTTTTTTAATTTTATATTACACTACATGTAATTACTACAGTGACCCCAGTCATCGTTATAAAGAATAAATGTTCTCAAATTACATAGGTCAATATTTTTTTTTTTTTTTAATTTTCCGTCGTTTACACAAGCTTATTGTTAAAATCATATAAAATTTCACATAAAATTGTTAAATTTTAAAATTGACGACACGTTTCGATTTACAATCTTATCATCGTCAGGTCAGATTGTATATCGAAACATGTCGTCAATTTTAAAATGTAACAATTTTATGTGAAATTTTATATGATTTTAACAATAAGCTTGTGTAAACGACGGAAAATAAAAAAAAAATATTGTATTGAAACACAAGCATGATGCAATTAAGATATAAGCTACATAGGTCAAGCTTCTGCAGATACGCGATGTCTGTATATGATTTCCGTGTTACTAACTCGTACAAACGTCTTTACTGAGCACACATGGCATGGAAATGTCCATTCACTGAAGTCGTATGTCTCAATGTGGCGAACCGCACATATTCTTGCGTGTTATGTTGGATTGTTGTTTCAATTGTTTCTATTCTCACACGTCACCGAGAAGACATCCTTACACTGAGATTCAGTGTAGGTAGCACCCGTTAATACTTGATTGAACGGTGGTAATTAATATCGTTAATGGTCCCGAAGAACTCTATTCCTAGAACACAAAGTTACGTTGATACTGACCGACCGGTATCAAATAATCACAACCGTAGTTTAATGGCGATTATTCCAATGGGACCAGCCGACTGTTCCAAGACAGAATCAGTACTGACTGGCTTCTGATTTGTCGTCGATGCAATTCGAAAGTATTGATTTTTTTCCATTGAGTTCGTCACAGATGGCACGTCTTATCTTTGGTTCCGTATTTTTCCGATAGACTGCGTCCTTGTGTTTGAACGTCGTGTCCTCGAGTATATGTGAGGCAATATTTTCGATATATTTTGTAGAAGTTTGACATAGGAAACCAATATGTTACCACAAGTTTGACGTGCGCCACGAATTCCGCGCCCACCAAACATTGCAATTGATGTACCAGAAATTTATATTCAGTTTCTTTGTGAGCGATTTATATTAATAAATTACGTACTATCATTCACGAATGTTTATTCCGATTCTTTCGTTACATGATACTTATTTATAGTGAGTTAGATTGGGTCATCGTTAAGCATGAATCTGCTACGTATTTGCGTCAACATCTACACAGCATCAATTTTGGAAGAAATATTTCTTGTGGAAACATTATATAATTTTAGACGTGTTAAGATGTATTACACGCATATAAGCACTAATTGTGTTATATGGGGATTGTGTGAGCGCATAATATCGTTATTGATAAGTGATCGTGGCCGACTTTGCTCATCCTCCACCTCACGACTTTGATGCCTTCGTGCGAATTTCTAAAAAGCTATAAGACAAAATAGAGTATGAATATCATTAACTTACCTGTGGCATGACGTCCATACAAAATGTCAATAATTTCTGAGCATCCATTCGATTTTTCCAAAATTCGTGCGCAGGAAACCATTTTGCACTGATGCAGATTACACCGTTTTGGTTGGTTTGGGTTAGGTTAGGTTAGGTTAGGTTAGGTTAGTGGGGCACCTGCGCAGACGTTGTTGCGCAGTGCAGTCGTATGACTTGCGCAGGTGAGGGCACCTTGAGCTCGTTATGGTTTATTGTATATTATTAAACACTCAAAAATTCGATTCGGTCACTTTAAAAAGTATAATATATTCTGGGCTTCACTTTCATACCTGATTTAATTTTTTTATAGAGATATTTTATTGGACACATACTTTCAGTAATTACAAGTACACCAATCACTTATCACTTAAATATGATGTTATTTAATATTTCATTGTGGAAGTATACATGTTGTCACACGAAGAATAATTTATTAAAATATTTTTTTAATTTTATATTACACTACATGTAATTACTACAGTGACCCCAGTCATCGTTATAAAGAATAAATGTTCTCAAAAAACATAGGTCCAGCTTCTGCAGATACGCGATGTCTGTATATGATTTCCGTGTTACTAACTCGTACAAACGTCTTTACTGAGCACACATGGCATGGAAATGTCCATTCACTGAAGTCGTATGTCTCAATGTGGCGAACCGCACATATTCTTGCGTGTTATGTTGGATTGTTGTTTCAATTTTTTCTATTCTCACACGTCACCGAGAAGACATCCCTACACTGAGATTCAGTGTAAGTAGCACCCGTTAATACTTGATTGAACGGTGGTAATTAATCTTGTTAATGGTCCCAAAGAACTCAATTCCTAAAACACAAATTTACGTTGATACTGACCGACCGGTATCAAATAATCCGAACCGTAGTTTAATGGCGACTATTTCAATGGGACCAGCCGACTGTTCCAAGACAGAATCAGTACTGACTGTCTTCTGATTAGTCCTCGATGCCATTCGAAAGTATTGATTTCTTTACATTGAGTTCGTCACAGATGGCACGTCTTATCTTTGGTTCCGTATTTTTCCGATAGACTGCGTCCTTGTGTTTGAACGTTGTGTCCTCGAGTATATGTGAGGCAATATTTTCGATATGTTTTGTAGAAGTTTGACATAGGAAACCAATATGTTACCACAAGTTTGACGTGCGCCACGAATTCCGCGCCCACCAAACATTGCAATTGATGTACCAGAAATTTATATTCAGTTTCTTTGTGAGGCGATTTATATTAATAAATGACGTACTATCATTCACGAATGTTTATTCCGATTCTTTCGTTACATGATACTTATTTATAGTGAGTTAGATTGGGTCATCGTTAAGCATGAATCTGCTACGTATTTGCGTCAACATCTACACTGCATCAATTTTGGAAGAAATATTTCTTGTGGAAATATTATGTAATTTTAGACGTGTTAAGATGTATTACACGCATATAAGCACTAATTATGTTATATGGGGATTGTGTGAGCGCATAATATCGTTATTGATAAGTGGTCGTGGCCGACTTTGCTCATCCTCCACCTCACGACTTTGATGCCTTCGTGCGAATTTCTAAAAAGCTATAAGACATAATAGAGTATGAATATCATTAACTTACCTGTGGCATGACGTCCATACAAAATGTCAATAATTTCTGAGCATCCATTCGATTTTTCCAAAATTCGTGCGCAGGAAACCATTTTGCACTGATGCAGATTACACCGTTTTAGTTGGTTTGGGTTAGGTTAGGTTAGGTTAGGTTAGTGGGGCACCTGCGCAGACGTTGTTGCGCAGTGCAGTCGTATGACTTGCGCAGGTGAGGGCACCTTGAGTTCGTTATGGTTTATTGTATATTATTAAACACTAAAAAATTCGATTCGGTCACTTTAAAAAGTATATTATATTCTGGGCTTCACTTTCATACCTGATTTAATTTTTTTATAGAGATATTTTATTGGACACATACTTTCAGTAATTACAAGTACACCAATCACTTATCACTTAAATATGATGTTATTTAATATTTCATTGTGGAAGTATACATGTTGTCACACGAAGAATATTTTTTTTAAATATTTTTTTAATTTTATATTACACTACATGTAATTACTACAGTGACCCCAGTCATCGTTATAAAGAATAAATGTTCTCAAAATACATAGGTCCAGCTTCTGCAGATACGCGATGTCTGTATATGATTTCCGTGTTACTAACTCGTACAAACGTCTTTACTGAGCACACATGGCATGGAAATGTCCATTCACTGAAGTCGTATGTCTCAATGTGGCGAACCGCACATATTCTTGCGTGTTATGTTGGATTGTTGTTTCAATTGTTTCTATTCTCACACGTCACCGAGAAGACATCCTTACACTGAGATTCAGTGTAGGTAGCACCCGTTAATACTTGATTGAACGGTGGTAATTAATCTTGTTAATGGTCCCGAAGAACTCTATTCCTAGAACACAAAGTTACGTTGATACTGACCGACCGGTATCAAATAATCCCAACCGTAGTTTAATGGCGATTATTCCAATGGGACCAGCCGACTCTTCCAAGACAGAATCAGTACTAACTGGCTTCTGATTGGTCGTCGATGCAATTCGAAAGTATTGATTTCTTTCCATTGAGTTCGTCACAGATGGCACGTCTTATCTTTGGTTCCGTATTTTTCCGATAGACTGCGTCCTTGTGTTTGAACGTCGTGTCCTCGAGTATATGTGAGGCAATATTTTCGATATATTTTGTAGAAGTTTGACATAGGAAACCAATATGTTACCACAAGTTTGACGTGCGCCACGAATTCCGCGCAAACCAAACATTGCAATTGATGTACCAGAAATTTATATTCAGTTTCTTTGTGAGCGATTTATATTAATAAATTACGTACTATCATTCACGAATGTTTATTCCGATTCTTTCGTTACATGATACTTATTTATAGTGAGTTAGATTGGGTCATCGTTAAGCATGAATCTGCTACGTATTTGCGTCAACATCTACACTGCATCAATTTTGGAAGAAATATTTCTTGTGGAAACATTATGTAATTTTAGACGTGTTAAGATGTATTACACGCATATAAGCACTAATTGTGTTATATGGGGATTGTGTGAGCGCATAATATCGTTATTGATAAGTGGTCGTGGCCGACTTTGCTCATCCTCCACCTCACGACTTTGATGCCTTCGTGCGAATTTCTAAAAAGCTATAAGACATAATAGAGTATGAATATCATTAACTTACCTGTGGCATGACGTCCATACAAAATGTCAATAATTTCTGAGCATCCATTCGATTTTTCCAAAATTCGTGCGCAGGAAACCATTTTGCACTGATGCAGATTACTCCGTTTTGGTTGGTTTGGGTTAGGTTAGGTTAGGTTAGGTTAGGTTAGTGGGGTACCTGCGCAGACGTTGTTGCGCAGTGCAGTCGTATGACTTGCGCAGGTGAGGGCACCTTGAGCTCGTTATGGTTTATTGTATATTATTAAACACTCAAAAATTCGATTCGGTCACTTTAAAAAGTATATTATATTCTGGGCTTCACTTTCATACCTGATTTAATTTTTTTACAAAGATATTTTATTGGACACATACTTTCAGTAATTACAAGTACACCAATCACTTATCACTTAAATATGATGTTATTGAATATTTCATTGTGGAAGTATACATGTTGTCACACGAAGAATAATTTATTAAAATATTTTTTAATTTTATATTACACTACATGTAATTACTACAGTGACCCCAGTCATCGTTATAAAGAATAAATGTTCTCAAATTACATAGGTCCAGCTTCTGCAGATACGCGATGTCTGTATATGATTTCCGTGTTACTAACTCTTACAAACGTCTTTACTGAGCACACATGGCATGGAAATGTCCATTCACTGAAGTCGTATGTCTCAATGTGGCGAACCGCACATATTCTTGCGTGTTATGTTGGATTGTTGTTTCAATTGTTTCTATTCTCACACGTCACCGAGAAGACATCCTTACACTGAGATTCAGTGCAGGTAGCACCCGTTAATACTTGATTGAACGGTGGTAATTAATCTTGTTAATAGTCCCGAAGAACTCTATTCCTAGAACACAAAGTTACGTTGATACTGACCGACCGGTATCAAATAGTTCCAACCGTAGTTTAATGGCGACTATTCCAATGGGACCAGCCGACTGTTCCAAGACAGAATCAGTACTGACTGGCTTCTGATTGGTCGTCGATGCAATTCGAAAGTATTGATTTCTTTCCATTGAGTTCGTCACAGATGGCACGTCTTATCTTTGGTTCCGTATTTTTCCGATAGACTGCGTCCTTGTGTTTGAACGTCGTGTCCTCGAGTATATGTGAGGCAATATTTTCGATATATTTTGTAGAAGTTTGACATAGGAAACTAATATGTTACCACAAGTTTGACGTGCGCCACGAATTCCGCGCCCACCAAAGATTGCAATTGATGTACCAGAAATTTATATTCAGTTTTTTTGTGAGGCGATTTATATTAATAAATGACGTAATATCATTCACGTATGTTTATTTTGATTCTTTAGTTACATGATACTTATTTATAGTGAGTTAGATTGGGTCATCGTTACGCATGAATCTGCTATGTATTTGCGTCAACATCTACACTGCATCAATTTTGGAAGAAATATTTCTTGTGGAAACATTATGTAATTTTAGACGTGTTATGACATATTACACGCATATAAGCACTAATTGTGTTATATGGGGATTGTGTGAGCGCTTAATATCGTTATTGATAAGTGGTCGTGGCCGACTTTGCGCATCCTCCACCTCACGACTTTGATGCCTTCGTACGAATTTCTAAAAAGCGATAAGACATAATAGAGTATGAATATCATTAACTTACCTGTGGCATGACGTCCATACAAAATTTCAATAATTTCTGAGCATCCATTCGCTTTTTCCAAAATTCGTGCGCAGGAAACCATTTTACACTGATGCAGATTACCCCGTTTTGGTTGGCTTGGGTTAGGTTAGGTTTTGTTAGATTAGGTTAGTGGGGCACCTGCGCAGACGTTGTTGCGCAGTGCAGTCGTATGACTTGCGCATGTGAGGGCACCTTGAGCTCGTTATGGTTAATTGTATATTATTAAACACTTAAAAATTCGATTCCGTCACTTTAAAAAGTATATTATATTCTGGGCTTCACTTTCATACCTGATTTAATTTTTTTTCAAAGATATTTTATTGGACACATACTTTCAGTAATTGCATGTACACCAATCACTTATCACTTAAATATGATGTTATTGAATATTTCATTGTGGAAGTATATATGTTGTCACAAGAAGAATAATTTATTAAAATATTTATTTAATTTTATATTACACTACATGTAATTACTACAGTGACCTCAGTCATCTTTATATAGAATAAATTTTCTCAAATTACATAGGTCCAGCTTCTGCAGATACGCGATGTCTGTATATGATTTACGTGTTACTAACTCGTACAAACGTCTTTACTGAGCACACATGGCATGGAAATATCTTCTCACTGAAGTCGTATGTCTCAATGTGGCGAACCGCACATATTCTTGCGTGTTATGTTGGATTGTTGTTTCACTTGTTTCTATTCTCTCACGTCACCGAGAAGACTTCCTTACATTGAGATTCATTATAGGTAGCACGCGTTAATACGTGATTGAACGGTGGTAATTAATCTTGTTGATGGTCCCATAGAACTCTATTTCTAGAACACATAAGTTACGTTGATACCTACCGACTGAAATCAAATAGTTCCAACCGTAGTTTAATGGCGACTATTCAAATGGGACCAGCCGACTGTTCAAGACAGAATCAGTACTGGCTGACTTTGGATTAGTCCTCGATGCCATTCGAAAGTATTGATTTCTTTCCATTTATGCTACTAATAAATAATGCAGTAACTTAAAATGGATCTGGATCTCTGGAGTCCAGCGCACAGACGTGGAGACATGGTGGGCCGTCGGATCTGCGCGTTGGCAGCCTCGCCTCTGAAGATTGCAGACCTCAAGTAAACAAATGGTCAGAGTGCAACAAGGTTTGCTGAAGGCAAATGTTTTAGCATCTATCCGAAACAAGAAATATTAAGTGGCGTTTCTTTGGAATTCCGTACGCCAAACGTCCTGTCGGCGACCTCAAGTTCAAGGTAACGAGAAGTTGATAAGTGGCAACGTAAGTTCTACATTGCGGTGTGTATTTTGTGAAAAGTACATAAATCATTCGCAAAATATCGCCGTGTCCAGAGGAAAAATGCCACCAAAATTACGAAAAAAACCTTAGTACCTGAAATGTCACATCGTACATTGCGTCAAAGTGGCCGCGCGGTCCTTGTAGCCTCTTGGTCGCAGGGACCGTGGGTTCGTATCCCACGCCTTTCTGTGATGTGCTTTCCTTTGTACAGGTAGAGTAGTATCCTGTCTTTTGTAACTCTTTTTAACAAATTTCTGTAAACGTCACGTGTTATTTCGCCTCTTTGTGTAGAGTCTTCTGTCAGAATGTGAAGTGTAATTGTGAGGTAATTTTTCAGAACTCAGATGTCATACTGACAGGAGCAATAATTCATGTACTTGCTGAGTTCGAACTAGTTAGAAGACGATTTTAATATTATCTTCCTATGTATGTAGTGCTGCCTCTTCAATAATATTTACTGTGTTTCTTCATTTTCTAATTCGGGGATGTTGGGTTTACAACTTCATGGTCATTGGTGTGGTACTATCCATTGATAAAATTTTCAGTAGCATAATGTGGTCATGTTCTCCAATGCAGGAAATTGTGATCATTCTTAAATCAAAGGCCAAGGAGTACAAAATATACATTGTGCCCACTTGGAAAATATTTGATATCGTTGCCACTATAAGTAGCAGCCTACAGTTGGGAGATTAATCAAGAGTAATAACAACACCTGCACATGGGAATCCGTGGTCAGCCATTTCCAATCATCTCAGAGGTTCAAAACATATTTCCCTAAAATCCATCGTAATGTTTCCATGCCACACCCCCCCCCCCACGTCAATGAAGTGGCCAGTTACAATAAATATTCTTTCAAACACAGTACGTGCATGCCTTGTGCATCAATATTATTGAAATGCCACCTTCCTTCCTTTTATTATCCTACAAGTAACATGAGATGCACATAACCTGAGAAATTTTGTGCTATACGTGTAATAATTGTAGACTGAAATTTTCATTCAACAATATTTTCCTTAGCAGTTTGTTTACCAACATTTGCAATTAACCATTATTCTGGTAACAGATTAATGTATTAGAAATTAAAGATAACAAATATGAAAACATGACTCCATTCTTCCACACTTTCACAGTTTGTTGATAATTTGTCAGAAGACGGCATTCTAAAATTTCCATGCAAGAAAGAGCATGTTCATGAACCTAAAAGCAAATATTGTCATCTATGCTACATTGTATGAGCTTCTGACACTGACTTTATATAAACCACAAATTAATAAATAAAGTTTAATCAAAATTCTTAACCCTCTTCCAGCCTAAATACTTGAAAGCACTTTTGTTCGTGGTCTTTGGTATCTTAGACATTCGAATTTTGTTCCTGTCTCCTAGTGAAATATGTTGAAATGGTGACTGTCTTTGCGTTGCCACAGCGTTCTCTTCACTTATTGGTTTCAGTTCCCGGACTGTTCTAACGTAACGTTAAACTTTCGTGTGTGTGAAATGATAGAGGTTTCAGTCTTTTGAATAAGGGTAGGAGATGGATAGAGATTGAAATGTTATAAGCTCTCTGCATTATGTCCTTATATTCTTAGTTGCATTTAACAATTTCACCAGTACATTAGTAAGAAGTGTGATGGCTCCCCCAGTGGTGAATCGTTTTCCGTTTGCTACGTGAGGAATCACATATAACCACTGTAACTGTCTGTAAAGAAATCTAAAATGTCAAGGGATTCTATAATAACTTCATTTAAAATAGTGTCAGGTTTGCCGTAATGCAAAGAATATTTTGATGAAAATGGATTATACAAATGCTTATTACTCTGGTACATTGCAGCCAAAATACAAATTAACGCAGTTCACTTTAGGATGGCAGGAGCATGTGGGTAAGTGTAGATTAGTACTGAGGGAACGCGATAAGACCGCAAAGTTAGGATCGTGGTTACTCAGCTGCTTGGAGGGAGGAACAGTCAGGCAAAATTTACCGCAGTGAGGAGATGGTCAGATTCCTGGTTCCCAAAAAAAGGAGGCATAATATTGTTTCTTTAAAGTGGTGCTAAAGAGAATATTTTATATTATGTTTCAGTGAACTACAGCACAGTTTACATTTACAACAAACTCATATATGATGGGTACCTGATGTAAAGTTTATGTAATCACAAATATATTTTGTATTCCTGATAACAACCACAATACTTCATGTGGACAAGAAGGCAGAAGGGCTTTAATTACGTTTCAGGTGCTTATAAGTTTACAAACTGTGGAGTGGTATTTCAGGCAGCATTTGGTTCGGCAGTGCCGTGTAGTGTTCGCGGAGGGGCATGTACCTCAGGGGTATTGTCGGTAGATGACAGGACAGTTCGTCAGGGTGCGCATATATTGATCATTGAATATCCCTCATGCTCCGCCGGTGGCGGGATGTGTTCGCTGTTTTTCAGACGTTGCCGTCCCTGCGTGCGAGAAAATGGCGCAGCTCCTCTGCTGTTATTGTTTACTTCGGACGGCGTGATGGTAGGATGCATGCCCAGTCGAGTGCAGCTTTACTCTCTTATATTTCCAATGCTTGCAAGTTTATTTGAACTGATGTTTGTCATCTTTCTCCTGTGTGAAGTACGTAAAGTGGGAAATATTTTGGTTGCACGAAAGGCCGGATTAGTTGCCAGTAGGTTATTAATGTGGTGTAGAGTGCCTTCGTAGTAAGAATTAATACTGGTCTCTCAATGCGGATGTTTATTTCTGTACATGGTTTTGTTTCAGGTAGGCGTGAATGCAAGCATATGGGATACTTCAGCCGTTATGCAGTTTCGAGTCCATCATTACTACGGAGGTAGCAAGACTTTGCTCCGGTAGCTGACATGACCATTGTGCATGATGGACACAATTCATCAGGCGATGCGGTTGGGATGACCCACAGACACGTAGTGGCAGCCTCAGTTTTTGTGACTTGCATGTGGAAATTCAGTAGCTCATTATTTACTGGTACAGTGAGCCTGTTAGAGGCTGTATCACAATTAGTTTGTGTTTAGTATCCTGCCAGTACCAGGAGGCTTCTACAAGTAATGTATTTCTTTGTCATATCATAAACCCAGATTTCCCATTTACTCTGTCCCTCATACATCAGTTGCTGATTTAGGAAGCAGCTACTGCATTGGCCACTGCTGTGACCATTGAACATTAGGATGTGAGTGTAATTATCTGTACTCATTGTGATTGATGATCCACATGTGGAGATCTCCGCAGTCCATGGGATTCCGTACAGATTGCAGGACAAGCAAGCCAGAGCCACTTACCAGATGGCAGTCACAGGTAAGTTCATCCATTTGAGTAAATTGTTTAATAAACTTCTTTTCTGAATTACAATGCCATTATTGAAGGAAGAAGACCTTTTGTCCTGAAAAGTAGCAAATGGTTTTAATGAAATAAAGAACTTGTCTATTTCTTCTATTGAGACTACAAAGAAACAATGAAGAACGTGATTTTTCTTTGCCAGTTTAAGGAACCACATTTTGAGGCTGACCTCCACATAGTTCTATAATTGAGAATGCATGGAGTTTACCTCCATGCTCCCACTGCCTCATGGCATTGCGCTTAGTCACAAGGATAACTTCAGCTGATATAGCGAACCATTAAATGTTTGAAAACCATAATCGGTGTTGGTTTTCTGTAAGTCCAAGTGGTGTTAGAACCCAAAGACCACTGTGAGAACCTGAAATCTCTCTTAAAACCACATTTAGTACGTGAACTTGTTGAAAGCGTCTGCTTCATATCTGGAACAGCCAGTAAGGCCTGTTGTGTAAGTTGGTAGGAGTGTTTGTTGCTGCAGCCATGAAAGAGTTACGACGGTGTTCCTTGTGTGTCACTACACAATGGTGGCGATATCACAGGCAGCTGGTGAGTTCAGTTTTATAAATTTAGATTGTTCAACATTGAAACAATTTATATTACTGATGGTGAAGCTTCCACCTTTGCTTCCAGAAGGCATTATAAAGTGGCATTACTGATGGTGATATGGAAAATAAATCTAATTGATACGGCTACCTCTTGCCCCTTGTCGGTTGAATTCACCTTAGTAGTAGAAGTGCTACAGATGTTGGCTGTATTGTAGTGGCTTGCCATTTCTTAATCTTTCATTTACGTCCTTTCTCCATGACATCAAAACAGGCGAACCTGAAGGGCATGGACCGACTGGTGTTTACAGACTCCCTCGCTGTCATAATGGGGCACGAGGAGAGGGAGCCCTGTAAGCCGGGACACCTGGCACTTGTTCTTTTCTTGGAGACAGCGATCAACATCCTCGGCTCCAAACCGACGGCAAGCGAACTGTTCGTTAAATATCCACTGAATCAGTGGCAAGGGAAGTTGCGTGGGTCTGACGTGAAGTGTGTGAGTTGTAGAGTTTGTAGTTGCAGTATTATGACGTGTGGAATAATGGCCCACTTGGCGAATGTTTTAAATTTGTTGGGGGGGAGGAAAGAAAGGCTCCAGTATGAATCTGTGAGCGAGGGAGTTCAGAATTTGTCAGGTCGCTGGTCGTGACCCGTATTTAAAGTTAACTTGTGAATGGGTTTGTAATGAACTTGACAGAATTTGTCTTCTGAAAATGGAAGGTGCTTGTTCATTGGCTAAGGTGGGAGTGTTAACTGCTTGGTGAAGTAAAACTGTGTGTTCTTAGAAGAGTGTGATGTCTTGATTTCTTGAATGTGAATGTATTTTCTCTTTCTAGGAGTAGCAGATTACGAGAAACAGAATGATCCTTCAGATTCTACTGAGCACCACGTGACCCGCGTACTGCCAGCCAGAGAAGCGTTGAAGTACGTGCGGCAACAGTTGGCAGACCGACTTGATGTCAGAAGATTAAACCTGCTGGGACAAAGAAGGAACCTCGTATCCGCAAGAGACTGATATCGGTCTGAACCAGGCATTCGTTGTGTGAGTACATGAGCATTAGAATGTATTTGATGTGGTTGTTGTGTGAGAGAGATGAGTCTGTCCAATTTTATTAGGTACTTTAGATGTTGTGACTGTAAGTGTGAGAGTTGATATGTTGAAAGACGTAAATGTGGTGAGGGATTGGCATTATTGCAGTATCTGTGGTACGCTAGAGGCATTCATGATATTGTTCATAGGATATCAGAATGTGAGGTTTATTTATCCTTTTTAGACGAGGGTGGTGACTATTTGTGATAAGGTTTTGTTACACGTGAGATGTGTGCAGTGCTGAGGAGCCTTTAATGTGGTCTGTTTACTAATTAATAAGTGAGCATTTGCCAGTGTAAGTAATTTAGTTTTGTGCACAGTGAGCGGAGCTGCCGGGATATTTTCTGTGCTTTTGGTTAATTTTGAGAGTTTGCTGTGTTGAGCAAGGGGATCGGTTACAAAACTCGTAAGTTTGTGGTGTGGTGTTCGTTATGAATTTGGATTTGCTTGCAAAAATGGAGATGACTGTCAGAGGTTCCATTTATTTGAGACTTAACCATAAGTTGAGAGTTGTCAGGTGTCAGTCTCATGGACATGTGATGAGGCTCAGTATTACTTCTGGTATATTCCGTGGTTGCGGGTGGGGTAAGGGGATTTGCATTAGGATCGAGGAGTGGTTTGGTTGGTTGGAACCAAGTATAGAAAGGCAGTGCCACTTATGTGGGTCACAATGTACCAGTGCTGGTGTTGTCAGGATTGTTATTTTATGTCTGTAAAATGGTTGTGAAGAGTTCTTGGCTTACGAAAGACTAATTTGTTAGTGTTGTCAGTCAGATTGTTTATAGGAAGAATGTAGAGATTGTGTTTTTGTGTGTGTGAGAGAGAGACAGGCCGAAGTTATTGACCATTTAGTTTGGTTAAAGATTGTTGACCTGGAAATGAAATGATATATGATGTCTGTTTGGTGTTCGTTGACCACTTTGGCTGCTCCCTCATAAATATATTTTTACATAACCCCTCCTTCCTCTCATCTTGGGCTCCCATATCGCACCCACTAAAACCCTCAGTTATTTTTTTTAGAGGGCAGAAATCAGGAAGGAAATGCATACAATACGAAACCCGTGTCTCCCCTCCTTTCATTTCTAGAACTACTACTGTAAGAATCCGCGCTGAAATGGAAGGGAGAGGACTTTAAGTGGTACAGCTCTTTTGCAGGATTTTTGTTAAAATATTAGAGTGTTTGAGCTGTCTGTGAGTGAAGATTCCTTTGCGTATGATTCTTGGAGGTAGAACGTAGCTTTGTTTGTTGCACGTTTTATTGATCTTGTTATTGGGTAGTCAATCAACATACGATCACGATGTTGAAGGGGTCCCGGGATATTAATAAACATTGTGACCACAATCAGAAATTCTCGTGTAGACATGCTGTCAATTCAGTAATCAGCGTGCACTAAAACTCATCTCGTAAAACTGTTTATTGACGTAATGTCAGATACAAAATATTGTTTTGTAGAATTGCTTTCTTTATTTTGTTGTGTTTCTACTTGTTAAAGTTGTTACATTGAGAGTGCTGCTGCTGGTGTCATGGAGAGATGTTTCCTCAAAGTAAGAAATTTTTGGTGGCTCTCCTTTACTTAGTGGGGAATCCCCACGTCCACAGTACAGAATGTCTAAGTATTTGCGACCGGGTTGGTGGCCCCAGCACCCTGCCAGTTTCTTTGGCACTTACAGTCATCCTTCCATCATGTTATGTGAATTGGGTGTGGAGCGAGGGAGAGAAGGCAGGCAGTTGTCTTCTGGCAAACTGCTGCTTCTGTAATTGCTGGAAATGTGACCATACGAGTAACCAAGACTTTGAATAAAAATCTGAACCAAGATGTGGGCGTAGGTTTGCGGATTGTTTTAAAAAGGGTAGCAGAAAAATTGAACGTAGTTTAGCGTACTGAATGGCGCGTTGCTTTGGTTAACAAGGAAATGATCATTTTTTTACCGTAGCCGAAACAAATTATTTACGAACATACAGTCACGAAGGTCATATTGAACGGCTTTTCGCGTTTGCTTTACTTCATCGTTTTGTCGTCTGATTTGACTTCGTTTGTCCCCACCATCTTCCTACGTGATACGACCATAATTCGTTGCGTTGGATACATTACTGGGCGGGGGAAAAGGGTCCCTTTGTAATTTATGAAAGTGACATTTGACAACTTGCTCCTAGAACGTTTGTACATTGTCCGACAGAATTCGTGTATTTCTACATTGTTTTGAGGTCTTGTTCTTCCTCGTAATCGTTACAAAACAACTCGGCTCAATTTGAATACTAAGAAAAGTGTTAAAACTAGCTACTACGTGTTTGTCCAGGAAGGCACTGATGTTTTGTAGTTGGTAATATTACCAGTTTGTTACGATTCTAGTGAGGCAGTCAGAAAGGGAAAGAATGAGCACGGAAGTTGCATATGGCAGATTAGATGTTTGGAAGAAGATGGCAATAATGATGATGACAGTAATTGCAGTAAACTTGTCTTCGCGATGTGTGTGTTACTTTTTCTTCAGAATCGTCACCTTTACTCATAACGCCTGATGTGATCTGGATATGCCATTCTGGTCGCTGTGGTGTGACAGCAGATAGGTTTCGGTGTTTAAATATCAGTGTTGTGATGCAGTTTGGAATATGCAGGGTTCCTAATGACGTAGGATGTGGAAAGAGGCAACTCCATTCTGAATGAACCTGGTTTCATGCGGAATGTCACGGACATTGCACTTTGGAATTTCCTGGAAACTCGGCTATGCTGTCAGAGGAATTTTGCACTTATCTTCATCCAAGATCGTTTCCTTCTACACAAGAGACTGAGCTACTGTCGCAGTTTAAAATATAAGGTGACATTTTCATTGATCTGTCTTTTACACGAACATTTGTCATTTCAGAGTTGGTGACCTTGAAATAATGACTTTTTGTACAGACTGGATGCAGCGGCTTGTCACCGTTTAGATTCAGCTGTAATGAGTATTGCCCAGGTAAATGTTAGGTGGAGGGTATATGTTGTTTGTGGTAATTCTTACTAATATAGAATATCACAAGTTCTTATCTTATATAAGAATTATTAAGAAATCTGTGAAACCGCCCTCCACTCTCTCCATTTTAATTTTGATTAAACTGATCTTTGCCCGTGGACGTCGTGTTCTCCTACAATTGAACAAAGTTTGAGGTAAGGGATTCCTAATTATAAATATTGTTGTTCATCACATTTAATGTTTTCGTCTGCATTTGTGAACTCGTGTAAGAGAATTAAACTTTTTTAACACAATTTCAAGTAACATTAGATTGACTTCTGTTTGTTAACGGCAACATTTATAATAAAAGAATATTCCAGTAGGCAATTAACTTTTTACAATTTTAAATGAATTAAACGTGTTTCGTGGCCCAGAATCTTAATAAAAATACGTGGATGCTAAGAAGTGGGGTTTGTATTCTGAACAATAATTCTAACGCTTTTCATCTCTTGATACATCGACATTATTAAAGCGTTTTAGGGAACTGAAAGAAATTGTATTCCGGATTTAGAAGAATAAATATTGAAGAATCTCCCTACATCAGCAGATTAAATCTGGGGAATGCTTGCTATTATTGAGTGCAAAGTATTTATGGGTGCAAAACGTGGTCTCTCTCTTTGAGGGAGGAACATAGACTGAGGGCCTCTGAGAACAGAGTGTCGAGGAAGATGTCTGGACCCAAAACGGGAGTGGGACAGATAAGAGAGAAAAATGCTTGACGAACTCCTCACCCGATGTTGTGAGGGCGAGTTGAAAGTTTACAAGGCCTGAAGGGAACACCTCGGCGTAGGTGGGAAGATAACATTAAGACGAATCTTACGAAGATGGGTCTCAATGGAGTGAACTGAATGCAACTGACTCAGGATAGACCCCGGTGGCGGGCTTTTGTGAACACGATGATGTACCCGACAGACATTAAGGTGGCTCATAAATCCTTTGAAAGTGTGACAAAGTTCAAATACTTGGGAACAACAAAAACGATTCAAAATGATGCTCACGACGAAGTTAGGAGGAGACTAAATTCCGGAAATGCTCGCTACATCTCAGTTCAAAATATTTTGTCTTCCCGTCTGATTTCTAAGAACCTGAAGATTAAAATATACAAAACAATAATCTTTCCTGTTGTGTGGTATGGGTGCGAAACATGGTCTCTCACTCAGAGGGAGAAACACAGATTGCAGGTGTTTGAGAATCGGGTGTTTAGGAGGATATTTGGGCCTAGGAGAGAAGATGATGGGGCATGGAGAAAACTGCACAATGACGAGCTTAAAAATATGTACTCCTCCCCCAATATTGTCAGGGTAATTAAGTCGAGAAGAATGAGATGGTCTGGGCATGTAGCGTGCATGGATGGGACAAGAGGTTTGCACCGGGAAGCCTGAGGGGGAGAGACCTCTGGGGAGACCTAGACGTAGATGGGAGGATAATCTCAGGCGGGATCTATGGGAGATAGGAGTTGAAGGAGACTGGATTTTGTTGGCCCAGGACAGGGTCCGGTGGAGGGCTTTGGTTAGTTCGGTGATGAACCTTCTGGTTCGGTAAGCCATCTAGTTAGTTAATCGGTCAACGACATGACCAGCTTTCTTATTAATTATGATTGTCCCAGTTGGCGCTGCTCGCAACAGTTACCTTCGTTGCAACTAAAGGTACGACATTTTATTTTACATCCATTGTCCTAGCACTGTGCGAGATTATGTCAAGAACTTCTTTACAGTTCGTGTACTGATTAAGTTACAAGTTCACGCTGCAACCTGTAGCAACTAGATATCGTGTCAGTGTTAACTGATTTTCCGTTTATTCATGCAAGTGGAATGGGACATAATGGCCACCCGATATGTAGGACTGTTTGTAGTGGCAGCTTGCTGCAATGGAGTGCGATACTGACCGGGTTAATACGACCCACACAATCGTATGTCCCAGTGACGCATTAAACCACGGAAGACATTGTACACAACCTTGACTTAATCACATTAACGTATAGATGCTTCTGGAGTGTGTGCCCATAAGAATAGCAGTAACTTGGATGTGCTGTTTGAATGGATTTATCTGAAATGACATATGGGAATACCTTCCCCTACAAGCGTTGATGGGTACCTCATTCAGGCGTAAGCTCCCAGTCTATTTGCGCAAACGCAATTATGACAGAAACAATATCTGCTGTGGAAACCTCAAATCTTACAATATAGTTCTGGTTTGAGGGGGTAAGTACAGGATTACATGACCTACCAAGCTAAGATGTTAGCCAAACCTCGACTGCTAACACTTAATTGTTCATCATGGAAGATAAATTACGATCCAAAAACTCAACTGCCAAAGTTTCAACTCCCCTGACCCCCATCCCGGAGTGGGATTTGGCCAACACTTTTGAAAAAGTCACGCTTTGCCACTGTGGGAATTCCTTTTCGAATTTTTTTGCTCAGAATATAACTTTTGGTCCAAGCTGGTGCGGCATTACTTTTCTCTCTTTAACTCCCTCTGCATTTATGACCTCCTCCCTCCCCCCCATCTGGACACATCACATCAACTGGATGCTGTATGGACGTAGAATACCACACGGCAAACACATACGTACTGTGGCAAAGTCCGTCATAAATAAATATGAATCTGCCTTCAATGTGTGGATAATGGCAACCCATATCAACATGAGTACCATCAGACATACATGAATGTACAAAAGAAATGTATCTAATCTCGATCTTATGTATACATGGGATATACGGATATCCGCACGTAGGAACCTTGAAACTTCGATATCAGCAGACGTGCGTGATTACACCAAACGCACTGATGATAATGTTTGGCAAGTATTGCCTTACGTCAGTGGTCCCCAACCTTTTTTTTGCCCAAGGGCACATTTGAGAGTTTATGAGATCGTGGCGGGCACCAACCAATTAACAAAGCCAAATTTTCCTTTCTCTAGACAAATAAGATACGGACACCAAATAATACACAAAACAACACGACAAGAAACAAGATACAAGAAACCACGCTATCAAAAATACGTAATTTTATAAGTACAATTATTATTACTCAAGTGGGAAGTTAGTGTGATGTTTGGCGCTGCATTTTATCGGCCAGTTTTTCAAATTTGGGAGAGTAGGATGATGTTGCTGCTCGCAATCGTCAAGATGGGCATTAGTACGTAGAGAACTGTGCTTTGATTTTATAATGTTCATGGTTGAACGGCCTTTATTATTTAGTATAACCTCTTTCCGTATCAACGCGGGCACCGCGTTGGGGACCACTGTTGTACATTATTTCGCCCTCACATCTTCGTCAGTTATCAGAGTGATTATTCTCTTGTAACATTGATGTCACTGTTAGGTCAAGGTCATGACAAAGTCAAGACAAGATCGCCCCAATAGTTTGCCAGATAGAGGTCTTTAAAATTCTCAAGGTCATACGTATTTATGCCAAACGGCAAATACCTGATTGACCATACTCATGTCAAAATGAGGTCACGTATAGGTCAAGGAAGCCACGACAAATTCGGCCCAATAGTTTCGTAGATACTGGTCTTAAAAAATCTCAAGGTTATATCTTCTCACCAATATTTCTGCTAGCCAGCCACCCTAGGGCCACACCCTTTACCCCAGGGCCACTACCCCAGTCGCACCCCTTCCCAGGGCTATCCCCTTCTTTGGGCCAACCCTCATGGTCACCCCTACACAAGATCGCCCCCCCGGGACCATCCCCTCAGGATCCCTGCAGCATCACCATATCCCAGGAACCACAGGATCCCCTAGGACCCCAGGATTCCCTGGACACTGCCCTCTAGGATCACGGCAGGATCCCCGAAGACAATCACCTCTAGGATCCCCTATAACCCCCTCCAGGATTCCTCGGATTTACCAGGACTCCCCATGACCATCCTAGTATTCCCCACAGATTTCCTAGGATCCCCACCAAGGATTCCCTACCCAGATCTAGCAGAATCTGCCACCAAACATTTCCAACAGAATTTCCCACGATCGCAACCCATGATTCCCAGGATATTCCCCTGGATTCACCACATAATATTACCCACGATCCTGCAGGATTCCCCACCAAAAATCCCCATATTATCCCACATAGGATCCACAACCAGAATTCAAAACGGGCGCCCTAACCCCCGCGCCCTAACCCCCGCGCCCTAACCCCCGCGCCCTAACCCTAGCGCCCTAACCCCCGCGCCCTAACCCCCGCGCCCTAACCCCCGCGCCCTAACCCCCGCGCCCTAACCCCCGCGCCCTAACCCCCGCGCCCTAACCCCCGCGCCCTAACCCCCGCGCCCTAACCCCCGCGCCCTAACCCCCGCGCCCTAACCCCCGCGCCCTAACCCCCGCGCCCTAACCCCCCGCGCCCTAAACCCCCGCGCCCTAACCCCCCGCGCCCTAACCCCCCGCGCCCTAACCCCCCGCGCCCTAACCCCCCGCGCCCTAACCCCCCGCGCCCTAACCCCCCGCGCCCTAACCCCCCCGCCCCCCACGAAGGAAGGTGGAGGCCCAGGCCGTTTCTTGAGCGAGCAGAGGCGCGGACCCGGCTCCGGACAATGGCCCGGGCGCCGGGTTCCAACGAACCACCCGAGTCGGACGAGTCCAACTCGTTGGCTTTGCGCTCGCACGCTACGCAAAACAGGACCTCGTGGGCGAGGCGAGTCGTTCAACTCTTTCGACTAACCGACCTGGCAACAGATCTTGTCTAGGGGATATAGCAGGAACATAGTAAGATTAGGTATAATGAGAGGACCACTCAAAATTCGAAAATAGTACCAGCAACGAAAGCGCGGTAATTGATATGGAATAATACCGACAGGGTGGCTCAACCCCAGCCGCTAAGTGGTCATAGGAACTTAAAACAAACCTCTTAAAGCAAAATAACCTCTTGCGCCCTCTGTGCGGGACGGCGCTTGTGGTGGGTCCCGATGTTCCCGCACAGAGGACGCTGCCATTTATTTTATGTTTTTGAGCCTTGTTTTATTCTGTACGACCATTTACAGGATCCTCGGTCCCGCGATTTGGTTTCATTCGATTAAATCATTGAGTTTTCGCTGCTCGTAGTATTATCGCTTTTAGTGTTTTATTACTGGACGTATAATTTTATCTGCCCCTTAGTCATCTCTGCCGACACGCGTTGGATGAGTTTTTCATCTTTGCCTTTCCCAGCATGCTCCGCGAAACTTGTTTCCTCGAACAAGCTGAGTTCTTTCCGTTTGTCTGTCTCCTGCTTCGGTACAGCGCGTATGTACGCAGTCTTTAGGTAAGTTGGGGCTTCAGTCGGCCATTTTGATATTACGTCTCAGCTTGTGTTTGGTTTAATTCTCGATTTATTCGACAGCCAAAGAGTTGTTGAAGGTTTCGTAGTGGTAGTACGAAGCTCTAAAGAATGCAGGCGATTTCGTGATAGTGAAAATACTAACCGATTTTCTCTAGAAATTACAAACGTCTTTGAGTTAGATTTTATTAACCCTTGCACCATTGAAAATGTAATCCTGGAATCTGAAGCGAAAATAATAATAATAAATTCTTATTGTGTTGATTTCCACCTTTTTGCCATTCACTGTACGTGTAATGTAAGCACAAATCGATGAAAATTGTAATATTGATTATAATTGACTCCTGGATTTGACCTTATCATAATGAATACAGATTTAACCTGGTCGGATAGATAACGACCCTGACTTATAGGCATTTCTGTCTGGCGGCTTTACAGGTGAATTACGTCGCTTTTCCATGGAGAAAGTGGAGTGATATAAGATCGTCTATATATTTTTCTCTAGGACTGTGACAACGCACATGCGAGAGTACATGTGTCCTGTTGTGTGTCCCCGGGTGCTACGTCTTGTACAACGCGAACCCGCTTAAGTCATTCAAGGTGAGTTGCATGAAATATTCCATCCTCTGAAGTAGAGAGTTCTTAAAGTACGTTGAGGATAAAACGTGACTTGTCCTAGGTCACACAAGACAAGATGGCTGAAATGACGTTGCAACACTGAACTAAGTATTCTGAGATATTATTTTATTTTACGTTTTGATTGTTCTGTGATACTGCCCACGCATTCCGTCTCCGTGACACTCGTTCAAGACTTGAGGTTTACGGAGCGGTGAGGATAACGGCCGCTTACATCGTGAGGTCGCTAACACGACAACCCGAAAATTATATTACAGCAGCAGCGAACTAAGGACTCCGGTGAGTACAATGAGATATTGTCAGATAATGCCCACTGATCGAGTTTCAGAGCGTACGTACTGAGCCATGCCTCATGGCTCGAAGTGGCTTATCTCCCCTTTCTAAGTTCTTTGGAGTCGGCGAGTTCGAGACCCTGATCAGACAGCAGGGCAGTTAGGACAGTCTGTGTGTGTCCGCCGGAGAGAGAACGACTCGAGGAGAAAGTCTGAAGGCAAGTCAGGGTTTGTGGGGGTTGAGTTGGGCGTCTGGAGTTGGATACCCAGCCGGAGTTATTCGAAGTAGTTTCATTTGGTTTTCTTTTGACTTTTCACCGCTTTACCTCCCCCCCCAAGCCGTACCACCTCACGGCCTGGGACGATCGTGGCCTCAGTAACGTAATCTGGCAATTTCCTCCTCTGGGGGTTCAGTACAGAAGCGACGTAATTATAAATTCTTGTCATTATGTCTGCTTTGAGGTGATTGGCGGAGCCCTCTTCACATTCACGGTGATTATGATATCATCATTCTTCATCGCCGTCGTGAACCTCTGAACCAGAAGATTTTTCCACGTCTCGCTCCTGGACGCTGCTCTGTGACGTCGTCTGGCTCGAGACGTCTGAAACGATGAGGCACCAGCGAGCGATGGACTCGGGTGAGTACGGTGATGTATTATTTCGAGGTTGATTAAAAATTATAATGACTTTCGTAGATAGTGTTCTGTGGGAAATTAGAAATTAGTATGTCTCGACGGTAATGTAGTGTCTGAGTAAAGCCTGGTCTGCGTGGGTGGGATTTCGCGAAGGTACCGATATCGCCAAAATCAAAGAATGTTTGAAACCCCCTACGTACGGTAAGGAATCGAGTTCTTTTATGAGTTGGAAACAGAAAGGAAAAGTTACAGATCATTTGAGAATTGGAAAAGGAGAAAATGCAGACAATCGCAGAGACGTGATAGACACGCACACTTGCGGTATGAGACCAGTTTCTTGCGTCTGTCTTGTAAACATGTACGGCAGTCATCGTGTAGCTGACAGTCGTTTAACTGGTCAAAGCCTTTCTCTTCGTGTATAGACACAGAAATTTTAAAAACTGACTGGTCGTCCTTACTTCATTTCTGTTGGATAAATTTCGTAAGGAAATGCTGTTGGTGTTAGGTGGACCGAGTATTGCGTACGGAGTCTGTATTGATTTGGATTAGCCGTCTGCCAGGGACGCGACTGAGTAGGCGTTCTTTACGCGGTGATGGAATTAGACAGAGCTGCTAGAATGTAGTGCTGTATAGAGCAGAGGTTCCCAAAATATGGAGAAACATTTTCAACATCCTTTGCTTGATTGAGGCAGTCATCAGAACGAAGTATCGTTCTGCGTTGTATCCCGAAGGATGGTGATGGGATACAGGAGCGTAGACCAAGAGGAAGTGCGTTGATATTCAAGTCCACTTGTAGCAACACAGTAGAGATATATATTGAATTAAAGCTGCACCAGTTTACAGTATCTCGAGTCAGAAAGCTATGAAGGCGTAATTTATAACAGTTATAATTACTCTTCGCTAATACAAATTGCAGTTTTGTGGACTTTCAGTTTATTCTGTGTATAGTAATATAAAATATCGTCAAATTGAGTACCTGATGTATTTTCCTAATCAATGAAATTCCTCTGTTATGGAAACTGAAGGGTTACAACTGCAAGGAAACCGAAATTTGAGTCTATCGTGAGTCACTGCAGTCTGATTCACAGCTCTGGATACTCTTTATACAAAAACACAGTTTAATATTAAGTCTCACCGCTAATAAATCTTCCGAAATAATTCATTCCCTTCCTAAGAGGGTTCATAAATTAACTTTATGTGTGCTCTTTGAAATGAAAAAATAAGCATCATTAACCCCATGAAGCCGTAGGTCGTCTGATTAATATTTAAGAATTCAGTCCGTACCGCGAAGAAAACCCAACACTTCACCATTACGAAGATCAACTGGTTAACGCTGTTTTAGGAAATGATCGCTGTTTATTCCGAGAATCATAGTTCGTCTGATTAATATTTAAGAATTCAGTCCGTACCGCGAAGAAAACACAACTCTTCACCATTACGAAGATCAACTGGTTAACGCTGTTTAAGGAAATGATCGCTGTTTATTCCGAGAATCATAGTTCGTCTGATTAATATTAAAGAATTCAGTCCGTACCGCGAAGAAAACACAACACTTCACCATTACGAAGATCAACTGGTTAACGCTGTTTAAGGAAATGATCGCTGTTTATTCCGAGAATCGTAGTTCGTCTGATTAATATTTAAGAATTCAGTCCGTACCGCGAAGAAAACACAACACTTCACCATTACGAAGATCAACTGGTTAACGCTGTTTAAGGAAATGATCGCTGTTTATTCCGAGAATCATAGTTCGTCTGATTAATATTTAAGAATTCAGTCCGTACCGCGAAGAAAACACAACACTTCACCATTACGAAGATCAACTGGTTAACGCTGTTTAAGGAAATGATCGCTGTTTATTCCGAGAATCGTAGTTCGTCTGATTAATATTTAAGAATCCAGTCCGTACCGCGAAGAAAACACAACTCTTCACCATTACGAAGATCAACTGGTTAACGCTGTTTAAGGAAATGATCGCTGTTTATAGTGAGAATCATAGAATATCCATAAATATAAAAGGCATCATAATTAAAACACTTGGTACATACGTTGAAGTAAACTTTCAGAATTGAACTAATTGGTATTTAGTATTCTCTGTTGAAGGCTTAATGTACCGTTTACATGCCTTTTTCTTTATCAGTATTACTTCGCCCCACTCGCTTGTAAATAATCTTCTTGAATCTCTTTCCCGAAGTGTTTTCAAGTTCGGATTGTCTTACAGAGTGAGAAACGAAGTATTACGCCTGTCTAAATCATCAAGAAATGTTATAGGACTGTTAACTTAGTTGAAGCATCTCTCTCTCTCTCTGTCTGTGTTTTTAATAAGTTCCGAAGATTAGGATGGGTTGACACTCAGGTTACAGTAAATTGGTTCATCGATTCTCGACAGATTCTGACGAATTTAGGACCGCGTTCAGGTGTGGGTTGCTCTAAAATCCAGCCGTTCCTCAGCTCGAATATTTGTTGCGCCATTGAACATTGTCTCGAGAATAATAGCAAAACTTGAAGAAGTCGCTGTTTCCAGCACTTCGTGTCCCATTTGATAGGTTGAACACGTGTACGTGTTCAGTACGAGAAAGAAATTGCTGCCGTGTTTGAAAACATGTTTTAAGCTGGAAGAAACCAGCAGATAGTCCAATAAATGCACTGCGTGAATGGAATTCTTAGGAATATTACACATTCTCCAACTTTGTCGCATTGCTCATATCACGTGTAACCATGGATTAAATTCCTTGTGGAATCGAATTCAGACAAATAATTATCTTTTTCTGTTATTTCGTGTCATGAACTGTTGACCTTGGTTGAAAGAGTGCGTCTTAATGCACTTCCATAAAATTCTCCGCTGTTCGTAGAGACGCTTTCAAAAAATTATGCAGTACTTGAAAGAATTGGCACAATGGCGGCGTGACCTGTTGATTTGACCCTAGGGATCCGTGTAATGTTTGCCCAAGTGCATGGTAACAAATTAAACATGTCTGTGCGCACGGGCGTAATATCGAAAGTCAATTTTGGAGCTACCTGCCTTGTCCAATGCCTAATCCATTCAGAAATTTTTTGTCCTAGATGCATGCAAATTTAAATTTATGGATATTCTTAATCGTGGATTTGTACTTTTAATACATAAATTAATAACGAGGGTCATGGCTGATAGTACCAATGGAAGGTAACAGATAGTTACATACAGTTAATATCGAATTTTACGAAAATCGGCCTGTGTAATGTTAGTAGTACGTGTTAGAAACGAAGAGTATTGACTGCGAATGGTTGTTTGGAAATGGGGGGCACGTTTTGACCTTAAGGTCGTATCGCAAGGCCGGTATCCAGCCGATATTCCAGCAAGCTTCTGGTAGCGTCGGACACCATCGTACATATACGTGCGTTCGACTGTGAGTTATACAGTAGCTGTGCATGGTCCCAGATCAAAATAACCCTTTAAAGCAAATATTATTATTATTATATGTCCAAATTTCTGTAATAATCAGTGAGACTTTAATTTCTATTTTTATCGTATGTGTGTATGGCATTATTAATTATTTTAGAAAGAATTTATTTTATTGAACTGACACCAGATGCCATACTACTTTCTTTTTTAAATTTTACATGCTTTGCCATCGATATGACCATCAAAGGTAGTCTTGCGAATTTCTGAGGTGGGAGTTAGAAGCTAACAATAGGCTCAGCCAGTCAAATTATCCGCCTTGAATGGAAAGTTCAGCGTAGTGTTCACAAAATCCCGTCACTGGTGTATTTCCTGAGCTATATTAATCCATTTCGCAACCTTGAAAAGTACTTCCGTAAGAACAATTTTAATATTATCCTCCCAGTTACACCTAATGTTGTAGAATGTAACATTAATGCTCACCAATCTTTAGCCCTGAGGATGGAAGAAATATATTCCTCGGAAATATTTGTTACTCGACATGATACTTGAACGAATAATATCTGATTTCTTTAAATCCAGGTCGTATGAGTCATTACATCCAGACTCTATATCCTCTGCAATATGTCAATTTTAAAAGAGATTATTCTTGTTTAATGTTTCACGGACTAATCACATTTCTGTTCCTTGTTTGAGTCTCTCATATCTTTGTAAACTTTTCCGCATAAAATGATTATTATCCAATTTCTTTTAAATCGAATATTGACAAATTACACCCGTATCTGTTTTGCCAGAGCATGGGATTATGAACGTGTGGACGTCATTCTCTGTTCCGTAATACGTCGTTAACTGGTCAGATGTTTACAGCAGGTCGCAGTAACCCCGTACCCGTTTAACCGTTGAGCACACTGGCTAGAACCTGGTGCTGTTGGAATGTCTTGGTGTAGATAGAAATCACTGTCTTCCTTTGATGTATGGTCCCTCATCATGCACGTAGTCTGTTTAATGATCGGTCAGGGTTAGTTCCACAGATCAGGAGAGTTGGGTAAGTAAACATACAAGAAATAAATATTGAGTTGTCCTACTCGATAGGTTTCGGGTTCGAATCTCTCCCCGTCGACAGACAATCGTTAGAGATCTTTCTCGTCCTTTTTAGTATTCTGAAGCATATTTTAAGACACATTAAATGTAGACAGCTATCGCTTTATTCAATGTAATTTCAAGTTCATATTTTAGAAGAATCATGCCATTTTATGGGGTATAACGGACAAAATTTTAAGACTAATAAATTGCCCGCTAAGAATGACGGCAAAAATGTAAAGTAGTAAACAATAATAATCATAAGAATTATCCGATTAGACCCAACATCTCTTAGCAGCGTTACCATGGCAACGGTTATTTATAAATGTTATCCCGTAAGGTCCAAAATCGCTTGGGAGCAAATAATCATAACCGAAGAATGTTTTATGAATGTCTTTTGTGATGTTGCGTCATCATAAGGGCCCACCATCATCGCTGTTATGATGGAGGTAGCAATATCATTTCCTAAACGTCGGTAAAATTAATCATCACAATCACCACAGTGAGAACAGGAGATAACAATTTACGCGCAGATTGAAGATGTAAGGCACAAATTTCTATCTTGCGAGGCCGAGGCGTAGTGTCGGGACAGATAATACCCGCATCCCCCCCCCCCCGAAGCTGCTTTTAATGAGTGCTTTTTCTATAATTAGTCTTAGCATTTCAGAAAAGAGTGTGTTGTGTTTAGGAGATAACTTTCAACCAAGCTGTTTGTATGTTCTAATCAAAATAACGTTGACCATGAATTTAGAATCTTTTGTCTTCTAGTCTGATAAATAAAAGTTGTAAATATTAATGAACAACACACTGTTATGTTTAAATTTGGTTTGCTATCATCGTAATTAATGTTAATAAACTGTTAAATAATATGGAGCTTCAGACCCTACATATAAATTCTTGTCATTATATGGGACATTCTGTCTCGTTTCAGGGGAAAGGCAAGTGAATCTTCGTGGTTCCGAAACTCAGAGGAGGATCTTCATGGCATTTTCACCCGTGCGGTTGCGTCTACACGCTCCGGGGAACCCGGACGCTGCACTCTTGTCGTGTTGCCAGTGTCGGCGGTCATCTCTCCGGCATATTTCGTTTCTACCATCTTTGCTGGCGAGTGAAACGAATTACTTTAATTTTAAATTAACACACGACTAACGCCTGGGGTGCAGGGGTTAAACTCCTTCCAATGTTCCTTAATTTTGAGTCTCCAATTAATGTTTTGCTGTTTCCATCCCTTGAGCAAAATGAATTCAGATTCTTTCTATTTACTCTTTTTCTTCTTTCTTTTCTTCTTTTTCGCCTTCTTCCTACCCTCAGAGGATAGACGGGTTAGAGTAGAGTTGTAGCTGCATGCATTCTTAACCACTAACAACATCATCGACCCTGCAGTCCAGCCGCTGCGCTGCAACGGAATATCAGCGGAATCCAGCAAAGACGCAGTTAGTTTGCCCACAATATTAGAAATGTTGAGGGTGTGAGGTCACAGACCATGCGTTAAGTTGCAGTGGTGGGATTTGCTAAAGCATATATAGAAGATATTGAGGATTTTAAAAAGTGGGGATTTTCTGTTTTGATGATCTGAGTAACGGCTAGCTTTTCAAGTTAAGTAATTTTGAGGTGACTTAAGCGTCTGCTAACACAAACTATAAAGCGGGGAAGATTTTAAATTTGGAAAATTTCATGGGGCTGAAAACTACATTATCGTTGTTTATTTACATAGCTTTGCCCTTAGATTACGCATATTTCGTTTCTACCATCTTTGCTGGCGAGTGAAACGAATTACTTTAATTTTAAATTAACACACGACTAACGCCTGGGGTGCAGGGGTTAAACTCCTTCCAATGTTCCTTAATTTTGAGTCTCCAATTAATGTTTTGCTGTTTCCATCCCTTGAGCAAAATGAATTCAGATTCTTTCTATTTACTCTTTTTCTTCTTTCTTTTCTTCTTTTTCGCCTTCTTCCTACCCTCAGAGGATAGACGGGTTAGAGTAGAGTTGTAGCTGCATGCATTCTTAACCACTAACAACATCATCGACCCTGCAGTCCAGCCGCTGCGCTGCAACGGAATATCAGCGGAATCCAGCAAAGACGCAGTTAGTTTGCCCACAATATTAGAAATGTTGAGGGTGTGAGGTCACAGACCATGCGTTAAGTTGCAGTGGTGGGATTTGCTAAAGCATATATAGAAGATATTGAGGATTTTAAAAAGTGGGGATTTTCTGTTTTGATGATCTGAGTAACGGCTAGCTTTTCAAGTTAAGTAATTTTGAGGTGACTTAAGCGTCTGCTAACACAAACTATAAAGCGGGGAAGATTTTAAATTTGGAAAATTTCATGGGGCTGAAAACTACATTATCGTTGTTTATTTACATAGCTTTGCCCTTAGATTACAATCATATTGCAGGACAGACGTACAGTCCAAATTTGACCACCTCTGACGTAGACAAAGTTCATTCAGTGAAAGTAATTGAGAAATGATTGAAATTTTATAATATCGTAGGCATCGGTACTAGGACATTAAAGTGTGGATTGATGGGAGATTCACACTGAAATTAGAGACGAGACGTAGTGGACAACGAAATCACATGCAAATAAAGTGTGAATAAAATAATACAGGCTTTTTGAAGCCGAAATAAGTGAAACGCCCGCCACTGAGATTTTAAATGAAGTTTTCAGATTGTTTTATGTTCAAGATATTATTTAATAAATAAATAAATAAATAACTTGTACTTTTATTTTTTCCGATTGTAGAAACATCGAAAACTGTAACACTTGCTTGTATACCTTTGCTTCCATCTCCCTTTATAACAGGTAGAGGAACGACATATGTCACTATTTCGTCTTTAAATTTTCGCATATGAGTTGACTTTCAATGAGATCAGATTTTAACAGCAGCTAAAATTTCCATGACTTGTTACATTATAATTATTAATTATATAGTAGCGTACTAGCAAATTAAAGTGTGCATTGATGGCAAACCAAAAGTTCTCAATTGGATTTAAATCTAGCGAGTTTGGTGGCAAAAATTCAACTTTGCATCCGACACTTTCTATTAATTCCCTTGTTCTTTCAGAGTTATGAAAGCTCGCATTGTCAAGTCATTTGCAAAGAACGTCGCTCATATTATATATAAATCAAATAATACAGAAATCATAGAGAGCCTCCCCCCCCCCCCCAAAAAAAAAGACGTCAACTCAAATTGCTCATTGCTTTGTGAATGGAGGTAGCGCGTAGCTCTGAAACGTGAGTGAACTTGTAGCAGACGACACGAGAAACAACGGACGATTGCCATGTCCAGCGACGACGTCATCAGAGAAACCTCCAGTTCATCGCTGGTGGGTGAAATTTATCTCTTCAATGTTGCAGTAGTCGTAGTAGTTTGTAGCTTAGTTTTTGCCAGTATCCCGTAGTTAAGAGGTTTTATCTAATGAAGTCCTTATTTCCATCCTTGAAGGAAAACGAATTGCAAATTTTCATCTTCTCGTTCTTTCTCATCTTATTACTTACACGTGATAGACTAATTTCTTTTTAAAGATAAGTTGCGCCCGTGTTTAATTACGCACTACGGCATGAAGGCGTATGGGTTATTGAAGGTTTAGGTACGTGCATCTTTAACAGCTAGCTAGATGGAGATACGTGGACAGCATCACGTTCCAGCCGGTTTTACCCGAAGGAAAAATTCACGGTATCTTCTGTGTATATTATTGAATTGGACCGAACTTGATTGTGTCGCTGTCGGTAGTTGAACCGCGGATTTGCAGAGGATCCAGAAATAAAGTATTAATCGTGGTAAAAATCGGGGATGACTTAGAAATTACAAGTGAATACGGATTTTGGGTCTGTAAAAGAAAACCTCGAAGGGAAGACATAAAATTTGATGTGAAGATAATATAGTGTCTAGTAACAGCTGCTGTGAACATGGGAATGAACATCGGTAGACATAATTTGTAGACTAGGTGCCTGAGTAGCTTCTTTGATTCAATACGGTATAAGATTGATATCATAATTTAGTTAAAAATTACTGCAGAAATAAATTTGTACTTAATAACTGCCTCTCCAGCCAAGCGTCCCACATGGCGTGTATTAGGACTGCGTTACTTTTTTCATATGACATAATAGATTTTTGGCTACATGAGTGGTTACACTTGAGTATGTGTGGAATACATTCTTGGATTAAATATTTTAGTTTCGTTAGTTAGAGAAAGAAGCCAATTATATTATTAATATGTTATGAATACAAATACTCATTAGAGATGGGGTTTAGGTATTTTCAGAATTAACATCGAGGATGTAGTGAAAAGCGATCCTTACTCATATAACATTTGATGACAGACGGTTGTTCACTCAGGCCACAGAATAGTACGAGTATAAAAGATTATCAGGCCGGCTTTAGATATCTCGGTTTCTCTACCTATATAATCTATCTATTCTATCTATCTGAATATCTCTATCTCTCTCTCTCTGTGTATCTGTTTCTCTGTCTCCTGTCTATGTGTCTGCCTATTTATCTATTTACCCATCTACATATCTATCCATCCCTTCATGTATTTACCAATCTATGTATACATACGAAGATTAACCCAAACACGCACCCACCCACATCATGCATGTTTTGTAGCTCGTATTTTGTTTGTTAAGACAAAAATTAGTCACACATCACACAGAATTTATAATATTTCAAATGGCAATTTATTGTGTCATACGCTACTGTATGATGATGTATTGTGTTCCTTGAGCTGGTGTGCTGTATGCAAGTGCGTTGTTTTGTGATATTTATACTTTATTCCGATGAATTCCATAAGACACGACAAGAGTACATTTACCTAAGACGTACGAGATTGAGACAAGACAGTACCACCGTGAAGAAAAGTCAGAGGTACATTTAGCAATGACATGCGTGTTTCAGATACGTTACCAACAGTTTGAAGACACGGCAGGAGTTTTGTGTCTCAGTTTCCTACAGATCGGAAGATATATGCCTTTGAAAAATTGACTTTCGAATACCCGCGAAAAAGTAAAAGTTCTCTATCCTGCAAACCCTTGGACGTACATTGTCGTGACTCTGACATGAAGTTGACATGTACGTGACCCCATAGTGACATGAGTTCTTTCTCTCAGATTCGTACACATCGCGAGATAAATGCCTTTGAAAAATTGACATTCGAATAACCGTGAAAAATTAAAATGCCTCTATCCTGCAAACCCTTGGACATACATTGACGTGACTCTGACATGAAGTTGGCATATAAGTGTCCTCACACTGAATGAGGTTTGTCTCTCAGATTCCTACACATCGCGAGATATATGCCTTTGAAAAAGTGACTTTCGAATAACCTCGAAAAATTAAAATGTCTCTATCCTCCAAACCCTTGGACTTACATTGTCGCGACTCTGACATGTCTATGACATATACCTTCCCTCAAAGTGACATAAGTGTTGTCTCTCAGATTCCTACAGATCGCGAGATATTTGCCTTTTCAAAAATTGACTTTCGAATAATCTCAAAAAATTCAAATGTCCCTATCCCCCAAACCCTTGGACGTACATTGTCGTGACTCTGACACGAAGTTGACATATACGTGACCTCATAGTTACATGAGTTGTTTCTCTCAGATTCCTACACATCGCGAGATATATGCCTTTGAAAAATTGACTTTCGAATAACTGTGAAAAATTAAAATGTCTCTATCCTTCAAACCCTTGGACATACATTGACGTGACTCTGACATGAAGTTGACATATACGTTCCCTCAAAGTGACATCAGTTTTGTCTCTCAGATTCCTACACATCGGGACTTATTTGCCTTTTCAAAAATTGACTTTCGAATAATCTCGAAAAATTAAAATGTCTCTATCATCCAAACCCTTGGACATACATTGACGTGACTCTGACATGAAGTTGACATATACGTTCCCTCAAAGTGACATAAGGTTTGTCTCGCAGATTCCTACAGATCAGGAGATATTTGCCTTTTCAAAAATTGACTTTCGAATAATCTCGAAAAATTAAATTGTCTCTATCCTCCAAACCCTTGGACATACATTGACGTGACTCTGACATGAAGTTGACATATACGTTCCCTCAAAGTGACATAAGTTTTGTCTCTCGGATTCCTACACATCGCGAGATATATGCCTTTCAAAAATTGACTTTCGAATAACAGTGAAAAATTAAAATGTCTCTATTCTCCAAACCCTTGGACATACATTGACGTGACTCTGACATGAAGTTGACATATACGTTCCCTCAAAGTGACATAAGTTTCGTCTCTCAAGATTCCTACAGATCGGGAGATATTTGCCTTTTCAAAAATTGACTTTCGAATAATCTCGAAAAATTAAAATGTCTCTATCCTCCAAACCCTTGGACATACATTGACGTGACTCTGACAGGAAGTTGACATATACAATCCCTCAAAGTGACATAAGGTTTGTCTCTCAGATGCCTACAGATCGGGAGATATTTGCCTTCTCAAAAATTGACTTTCGAATAATCTCGAAAAATTAAAATATCTCTATCCTCCAAACCCTTGGACATACATTGACGTGACTCTGACAGGAAGTTGACATATACAATCCCTCAAAGTGACATAAGGTTTGTCTCTCAGATTCCTACAGATCGGGAGATATTTGACTTTCACAAATTGACTTTCGAATTATCTCGAAAAATTAAAATGTCTCTATCCTCCAAACCCTTGAACATACATTGACGTGACTCTGACAGGAAGTTGACATATAGTTTCCCTCAAAGTGACATAAGGTTTGTCTCTCAGATTCCTACAGATCGGGAGATATTTGCCTTTTGAAAATTGACTTTCGAATAATTTCTAAAAATTTAACCCATTGACAGGGGCTTGCTCTGTTGTGGTAATTGTGTTGCAAGTGTGATAGCAACTTAGATATGAATTATGTGAACGTGTAAGGTGTGGATGTCTAGTTATGTGTGTGGGGTGTTCTACGGAGTGTAGTAAAATAGTAGAAATGTCGGCCGCAATCACATTGCGTTGATAAGAGTCTGCTTCCTGGAAAGAATATGTTATTTCCTTTTATCTGCTTCATCCCATTTCACATTCTCAGTTCAAGCTAATACCACAGAAAGATCTTCAAAACGTCAGTCATTGTGAATATGTTCGGAAGCAGATGGGGGGGGGGGGCTCTGCAGTTTCACTCGTTTAGGAAGTGCGGTGATGAAGATCTCTGGCATAGCTATACCGGACAGTCTTGATAATAGTGGGTGTCCGTTCTCTGACCCAGGAGGGCTTTAAAAGTGTGCTGACCACGCATTACTTAGTTTGTATTTTCTTCATGTAAATCTGTAAAGTGATGTCAAAGCGGGAGGTAACGGGAATACTTGGTGATCATCACCGAGAGGGAGTTTCCAAACAGTCTTTAACGGGAGATGCGCAATAGCAGTTGTCCTATGATCGAAAAGTGTGACTTGCCAGTGATGAGATTGCTTTTTGTAAGTCAGGTAAGTGCAATGAGTTTTATGGATTGTGTGTGTTTTTCTGCAAGTGGTTTTCAGCGAATATTGCCGGCATTAATTTTGTTGGTAGTGTATTAAGTGTTGATTGCTGCATGTGCCAAAATGAAGTCTGACGAAGTGAAGTTGGTGTTGTTGAAGTACGGTCACCAGTGGGCTGGGTCGTTGGGTGTGTTATAGATGCTCGTGAAGTACAACCTGGTGGCAGAGGGGCTGTGTAGTGGCGACATATGCAATAATCGTTTATAGTGCTTCGTTCATTGAGCTGTAGTTTACGAAATCCCACCTGTTTTCATAAATGATGGAAGATATTTAGGTTATGGAAATGTTTATTAGTTGGTGTCTTATAGGTGATGTTGGTCGTATTTTTCAAATGACTCAGCTCGCGAGACATTTTCGCCCTTCTGCAAAATTACTTGTGAGAAATTATCGCGCAGGGAGAATGTCTGTGCTGAATTTGCGTGATGTCTTGAGTGCCAACATGAAATGTGACGAGGATAAGTTCGTGTTGGAAAGGACGTGGACGATTTCACTGGGTGATTTATAGGTAGACGTGCAGGTATTCAAGAGTTGTGTCTGGTATCAATCTGAGCAGTAACATAACGGCGACCGACAGGTTATGTGACAAATGTGCCCTAGGATGTAGGCGATGTAGATGCAAATTGTGGGCTACTTGTTTCATAGTGCTTCGTGCTAAGTTGATTGAGCTGTAGTTTATTGGGTGTGGTTGGATCCATAAATTATTTTATGATTTTTGAGGTGATGGAAGTGATTGGTAGTTGGTTTCTTATAGGCGAAGTTGGTAGCTCGTTTCGCCTTAATTTTTTTCTTTACTTCCTGTCGTTTTTAAAGGAGAAGATGTGTCACTAATGGTATTCACGGAATAAAGTTTGAGGTCTTCATAATTTTACAGTCTTTGGAGTGGTATTTCAGTCAGCATTTGGTTCGTCAGTGCCGTGTAGTGTTCGCGGACGGGCATGTACCTCAGGTGTATTGTCGGTAGATGACAGGACAGTTCGTCAGGGTGCGCACATATTGATCATTGAATATCCCTCATGCTCCGCCGGTGGCGGGATGTGTTCGCTGTTTTTCAGACGTTGCCGTCCCTGCGTGCGAGAAAATGGCGCAGCTCCTCTGCTGTTATTGTTTACTTCGGACGGCGTGATGGTAGGATGCATGGCCAGTCGAGTGCAGCTTTACTCTCTTATATTTCCAATGCTTGCAAGTTTATTTGAACTGATGTTTGTCATCTTTCTCCTGTGTGAAGTACGTAAAGTGGGAAATATTTTGGTTGCACGAAAGGCCGGATTAGTTGCCAGTAGGTTATTAATGTGGTGTAGAGTGCCTTCGTAGTAAGAATTAATACTGGTCTCTCAATGCGGATGTTTATTTCTGTACATGGTTTTGTTTCAGGTAGGCGTGAATGCAAGCATATGGGATACTTCAGCCGTTATGCAGTTTCGAGTCCATCATTACTACGGAGGTAGCAAGACTTTGCTCCGGTAGCTGACATGACCACTGTGCATGATGGACACAATTCATCAGTCGATGCGGTTGGGATGACCCACAGACTCGTGGTGGCAGCCTCTGTTTTTGTGACTTGCATGTGGAAATTCAGTAGCTGTTGATTTAACTTTGTGCAAGAGCTTATCGCAGTGAAGAAGGTAGAAGTAAGCAGCTAGGGTTACAGGTTGTAATGTTGGTTATGTGGCCACCACACCACACCACACCACAGTTGCCCACTTTTGATTCCTAGTGACCAAGTATGGGGTGTTCGTAGCATGCCTCACAATGCCACAAGGAAGACCTCAGGCCCTCGTGCGATTATATACCTTGCTTTCCGAGGAGGTGTACTGTTATAGATTTAGTGGGAGTGCCTAGTCTGTCTCAAAGAGGAGTTTGAGATCAGGGGATGTGCTGAGTAGCAACTTTCATGTGAACTGTAGCTGTAGTGTGTGTTTACTGGCATCAACGAAGACATGGAGGACCAATTTGTCTGAATATCAGTGTTTCAGAAGATCAGTTGTGTGCGTGATGGGGAAGCAGCTTATTTGGAGTTGGAGTTGTGAAGAACCAGACAGAACGAAGCACCTGGAGTGTTTGTGACTTGGATAAGGAATTGCATTATTCAGGTATGTTAGAGAGTAGAGTTTCTTTGCATTCCATAGATCTTTCTTAGGACTAAACCATGGGATGCAGAGCAAGTCATTTCATACAGTAAACATAAACTTCAGGACTTCATTCAATATACTTTTGACACAATTACAAGAACGTGTTTCACATATGAATGTACATAACCTTCAGATTTTGCAATTCAAGTATGAAAGCTAATTTCAGTGCAGGCTTGAATACATTTATATCACAATTTAGAGTTTTAATTGTTGGTTGGTGATTATTAAATAACTTGACACGTGTAAAGTACACTCCTCTTTGACATTTAGCAGGGTTTACATCTTGTAATTAAATTATGTACATCTGTATTTCTTTTAAAATTATCCAACTTTTCCACCACAAATGATAGCAAGCAGAATATAAATTCACTTGCAAGTGGAAGTATATTAAATTTACGAAATTATTCTCTATAAGGTAAGCAGCTTTTGACACCTGCCATTGTTGTGATTATTTTCTTTTGCATGTAAAAAGCCTTATTAGTGTGTGTGATAAGGAATTGCATTATTCAGGTATGTTAGAGAGTAGAGTTTCTTTGCATTCCATAGATCCTTCTTAGGAGTAATCCAAAGGATGCAGTACAAGTCATTTCATACAATAAACATAAACTTCAGGACTTCATTCAATATATGTAAACCTCAGTACTTTTGACACAATGCAAGGACGTGTTTCATATGTGAATGTACATAACCTTCAGATTCTGCAATACAGGTATTAAAAAAAATTACAAATTAATATACATAAACCTCAGAATTTTAAATAGAAATGCAAAACCACTTTAAATATAGATTATAGATATACATAAAACTGAAGAAATTTCAGCAGAGGTGAAATAAACTGCAGAATGGAAAGTGTGAGTGATGAGGTGACCTCTCAATGCACGCTTGAACACCTTTAAATCATTTAGAGTTTAAATTGTTGGTGGAAGATTATTAAATAACTTGGTACGCGTATAGTACGTTCCTTTTTGACGTTTATTAGGGTTAGCATAGACTATACAAAAATTATATGCTTGTAGTTAATTTTTATTTCAGTGTTGTTGAGATTTGTCAAACTTGTTTCCACTTGCAAAATAAAAGTCTAGGTGTCCATGAAACCCAAAGTTTCTGGAAATAAATATGACATGCGCCCTGATGTGGAGAAAAGGTGTTTAGAGTATTACAGTAAGTGCAGTACGTGAAAGTATTATAACAATGCCGCATGGAAGTTACTGTAACTAAAACATTTGACTTTCCTTACTCGTTATAACTTGAAACTGTCGGTTGTGTTTTCCAGTTCGTGGAGACAGCATCTAGTGCTCAGAAGTCAAGCACGACGGATCCGTTCTACCGTCGTCAGTGCTGGGAAATAATTTGCTGTTTCTTGGTGGCATCCCTGAATTTTAATGATGATGAGAATAGAGTGCAGCAGCTTTTCTCCTGTCCAAGGTATATAAGAGCAGTTGGAGGCAGAAGATTATTGTCAAACTAACCTCATTCTTGATATTAAAATAGTGTACAAAATAAAAGATGTTTTTCCAGCCTGATGGTACTAACATGACATAACAGATTGTTAATCACTGGCTTTTCTTCGCAGAATTGTAAGCGAGTCCCAAGGCAGTCTATGAGACACTGTTATAGACTTTTCTCTGAGCACCCAGAACTCATTATTTACTGGTACAGTGAGCCCGTTAGAGGCTGTATCACAATTAGTTTGTGTTTAGTATCCTGCCAGTACCAGGAGGCTTCTACAAGTAATGTATTTCTTTGTCATATCATAAACCCAGTTTTCCCATTTGCTCTGTGCCTCTTACATCAGTTGCTGATTTAGGAAGCAGCTACTGCATTGGCCACTGCTGTGACCATTGAACATTAGGATGTGAGTGTAATTATCTGTACTCATTGTGATTCGCTGTTGCAGTTTTGATGATCTACATGTGGAGATCTCCGCAGTCCATGGGATTCCGTTCAGATTGCAGGACAAGCAAGACAGAGCCACTCACCAGATGGCAGTCACAGGTAAGTTCATCCATTTGAGTAAATTGTTTAATAAACTTCTTTTCTGAATTACAATGCCATTATTGAAGGAAGAAGACCTTTTGTCCTGAAAAGTAGTAAATGGTTTTAATGAAATAAAGAACTTGTCTATTTCTTCTATTGAGACTACAAAGAAACAATGAAGAACGTGATTTTTCTTTGCCAGTTTAAGGAACCACATTTTGAGGCTGACCTCCACATAGTTCTATAATTGAGAATGCATGGAGTTTACCTCCATGCTCCCACTGCCTCATGGCATTGCGCTTAGTCACAAGGATAACTTCAGCTGATATAGCGAACCATTAAATGTTTAAAAACCATAATCGGTGTTGGTTTTCTGTAAGTCCAAGTGGTGTTAGAACCCAAAGACCACTGTGAGAACCTGAAATCTCTCTTAAAACCACATTTAGTACGTGAACTTGTTGAAAGCGTCTGCTTCATATCTGGAACAGCCAGTAAGGCCTGTTGTGTATGTTGGTAGGTGTGTTTGTTGCTGCAGCCATGAAAGAGTTACGACGGTGTTCCTTGTGTGTCACTGCACAATGGTGGCGATATCACAGGAAGCTGGTGAGTTCAGTTTTATAAATTTAGATTGTTCAACATTGAAACAATTTATATTACTGTTGGTGAAGTTTCCACCTTTGCTTCCAGAAGGCATTATAAAGTGGCATTACTGATGGTGATATGGAAAATAAATCTAATTGATACGGCTACCTCTTGCCCCTTGTCGGTTGAATTCACCTTAGTAGTAGAAGTGCTACAGATGTTGGCTGTGTTGTAGTGGCTTGCCATTTCTTAATCTTTCATTTACGTCCTTTCTTTATGACATCAAAACAGGCGAACCTGAAGGGCATGGACCGACTGGTGTTTATAGACTCCCTTGCTGTCATAATGGGGCACGAGGAGAGGGAGCCGTGTAAGCCGGGACACCTGGCACTTGTTCCTATCTTGGAGACAGCGATCAACATCCTCGGCTCCAGACAGACGGCAAGCGAACTGTTCGTTAAATATCCACTGAATCAGTGGCAAGGGAAGTTGCGTGGGACTGACGTGACGTGTGTGAGTTGTAGAGTTTGTAGTTGCAGTATTATGACGTGTGGAATAATGGCCCACTTGGCGAATGTTTTAAATTTGCTGGGGAGGAGGAAAGAAAGGCTCCAGTATGAATCTGTGAGCGAGGGAGTTAAGAATTTGTCAGGTCGCTGGTTGTGACCCGTATTTAAAGTTAACTTGTGAATGGGTTTGTAATGAACTTGACAGAATTTGTCTTCTGAAAATGGAAGGTCCTTGTTCATTGGCTAAGGTGGGAGTGTTAACTGCTTGGTGAAGTAAAACTGTGTGTTCTTAGAAGAGTGTGATGTCTTGATTTCTTGAATGTGAATGTATTTTCTCTTTCTGGGAGTAGCAGATTACGAGAAACAGAATGATCCTTCAGATTCTACTGAGCACCACGTGATCCGCGTACTGCCAGCCAGAGAAGCGTTGAAGTACGTGCGGCAACAGTTGGCAGACCGACTTGATGTCAGAAGATTAAACCTGCTGGGACAAAGAAGGAACCTCGTATCCGCAAGAGACTGATATCGGTCTGAACCAGGCATTCGTTGTGTGAGTACATGAGCATTAGAATGTATTTGATGTGGTTGTTGTGTGAGAGAGATGAGTCTGTCCAATTTTATTAGGTACTTTAGATGTTGTGACTGTAAGTGTGAGAGTTGATATGTTGAAAGACGTAAATGTGGTGAGGGATTGGCATTATTGCAGTATCTGTGGTACGCTAGAGGCATTCATGATATTGTTCATAGGATATCAGAATGTGAGGTTTATTTATCCTTTTTAGACGAGGGTGGTGACTATTTGTGATAAGGTTTTGTTACATGTGAGATGTGTGCAGTGCTGAGGAGCCTTTAATGTGGTCTGTTTACTAATTAATAAGTGAGCATTTGCCAGTGTAAGTAATTTAGTTTTGTGCACAGTGAGCGGAGCTGCCGGGATATTTTCTGTGCTTTTGGTTAATTTTGAGAGTTTGCTGTGTTGAGCAAGGGGATCGGTTACAAAACTTGTAAGTTTGTGGTGTGGTATTCGTTATGAATTTGGATTTGCTTGCAAAAATGGAGATGACTGTCAGAGGTTCCATTTATTTGAGACTTAACCATAAGTTGAGAGTTGTCAGGTGTCAGTCTCATGGACATGTGATGAGGCTCAGTATTACTTCTGGTATATTTCATGGTTGGGGGTGGGGATGGGATTTGCATTAGGATCGAGGAGTGGTGTGGTTGGTTGGAACCAAGTATAGAAAGGCAGTGCCACTTATGTGGGTCACAATGTACCAGTGCTGGTGTTGTCAGGATTGTTATATTATGTGTGTAAAATGGTGTGAAGAGTTCTTGGCTTAGGAAAGACTAATTTGTTAGTCTTGTCAGTCAGATTGTTTATAGGAAGAATGTAGAGTTATTGACCATTTAGTTTGGTTAAAGATTGTTGACCTGGAAATGAAATGATATATGATGTCTGTTTGGTGTTCGTTGACCACCTTGGCTGCTCCCTCATAAATATATTTTTACATAACCCCTCCTTCCTCTCATCTTGGGCTCCCATATCGCACCCACGAAACCCTCAGTTATTTTTTTTAGAGGGCAGAAATCAGGAAGGAAATGCATACAATACGAAACCCGTGTCTCCCCTCCTTTCATTTCTAAAACGTATTACTACTGTAAGAATCTGTGCTGAAATGGAAGGGAGAGGACTTTAAGTGGTACAGCTCTTTTGCAGGATGTTTGTTAAAATATTAGATGTTCGAGCCGTCTGTGAGTGAAGATTCCTTTGCGTATGATTCTTGGAGGCAGAACGTAGCTTTGTTTGTTGCACGTTTTATTGATCTTGTTATTGGGTAGTCAGTCAACATACGATGACGATGTTGAAGGGGTCCCGGGATCTTAATAAACATTGTGACCACAATCAGAAATTCTCATGTAGACATGCTGGCAATTCAGTAATCAGCGTGCACTAAAACTCATCTCGTAAAACTGTTTATTGACGTAATGTCAGATGCAAAATATTGTTTTGTAGAATTGCTTTCTTTATTTTGTTGTGTTTCTACTTGTTAAAGTTGTTACATTGAGAGTGCTGCTGCTGGTGTCATGGAGAGATGTTTCCTCAAAGTAAGAAATTTTTGGTGGCTCTCCTTTACTTAGTGGGGAATCCCCATGTCCACAGTACAGAGTGTCTAAGTATTTGCGACCGGGTTGGTGGCCCCAGCACCCTGCCAGTTTCTTTAGCACTTACAGTCATCCTTCCATCATGTTATGTGAATTGGGTGTGGAGCGACAGAGAGAAGGCAGGCAGTTGTCTGCTGGTTCTGTAATTGCTGGAAATGTGACCATACGAGTAACCAAGACTTCGAATAAAAATCTTCCCCAAGATGTGGGCGTAGGTTTGCGGATTGTTTTAAAAAGGGTAGCAGAAAAATTGAACGTAGTTTAGCATAATGAATGGCGCGTTGCTTTGGTTAACAAGGAAATGATCATTTTTTTTACCGTAGCCGAAACAAATTATTTACGAACACACAGTCACGAAGGTCATATTGAACGGCTTTTCGCGTTTGCTTTACTTCATCGTTTTGTAGTCTGATTTGACTTCGTTTGTCCCCACCATTTTCCTACGTAATACGACCATAATTCGTTGCGTTGGATACGTTACTGGGGGGGGGGGGGGGGGAAAGGGTCCCTTTGTAATTTATGAAAGTGACATTTGACAACTTCCTGAAGCGTAGCCTAGAACGTTTGTACATTGGCCGACAGAATTCGTGTATTTCTACATTGTTTTGAGGTCTTGTTCGTCCTCGTAATCTTTAAAAAACAACTCAGCTCAATTTGAATACTAAGAAAAGTGTTAAAACTAGTTACTACGTGTTTGTCCAGGAAGGCACTGATGTTTTGTAGTTGGTAATATTACCAGTTTGTTACGATTCTAGTGAGGCAGTCAGAAAGGGAAAGAATGAGCACGGAAGTTGCATATGGCAGATTAGATGTTTGGAAGAAGATGGCAATAATGATGATGACAGTAATTGCAGTAAACTTGTCTTCGCGATGTGTGTGTTACTTTTTCTTCAGAATCGTCACCTTTACTCGGAACACCTGATGTGATCTGGATATGCCATTCTGGTCGCTGTGGTGTGACAGCAGATAGGTTGCGGTGTTTAAATATCAGTGTTGTAATGCAGTTTGGAATATGCAGGGTTCCTAATGACGTAGGATGTGGAAAGAGGCAACTCCATTCTGAATGAACCTGGTTTCATGCGGAATGTCACAGACATTGCACTTTGGAATTTCCTGGAAACTCGGCTATGCTGTCAGAGGAATTTTGCACTTATCTTCATCCAAGATTGTTTCCTTCCACACAAGAGACTGAGCTACTGTCGCAGTTTAAAATATAAGGTGACATTTTCATTGATCTGTCTTTTACACGAACATTTGTCATTTCAGAGTTGGTGACCTTGAAATAATGACTTTTTGTACAGACTGGATGCAGCGGCTTGTCACCGTTTAGATTCAGCTGTAACGAGTATTGCCCAGGTAAATGTTAGGTGGAGGGAATATGTTGTTTGTGGCAATTCTTACTAATATAGAATATCACAAGTTCTTATCTAATAAAAGAATTATTAAGAAATCTGTGCTCCTGCCCTCCACTCTCTCCGTTTTAGTTTTGATTAGATCGATCATTGACGGTGGACGTCATGGTCTCTTACAATTGAACAAAGTTTGAGATAAGGGATTCCTATTTATTATTAATGTTCATCACATTTAATGTTTTCGTCTGAATTTGTGAACTCTTGTAAGAGAATTAAACTTTTTTAACACAATTTCAAGTAACATTAGATTGACTTCTGTTTGTTCACGGCAACATTGATAATAAAAGAATATTCCAGTAGGCAATTAATATTTTAAAGGAATGAAAGGTGTTTCGTATCCCAGAATCTTAATAAAAATTAATGGATCTTAAGAAGTGGGGTTTATATTCTGAACAATAATTCTAACACTTTACATCTCTTGATACATGGACATTATTAAAGCGTTTTAGGGAGCTGAAAGAAATTTTTATTCCGGATTTAGAGGAATAAATATCGAAGAATCTCCCTCTCATTATCTCCTACATCAGCAGATTAAATCCGGGGAATGCTTGCTATTATTGAGTGCAAAGTATTTATGGGTGCAAAACGTGGTCTTTCACATTGAGGGAGGAACATAGACTGAGGAGCTCTGAGAACAGAGTGTCGAGGAAGATGTCTGGACCCAAAATGAAGGTGGGACGGATAATAGAGAAAAATGCATGACGAGCTCCTCAGCCGATGTTTTTAGGGCGAGTTGAAAGTTTACAAGGCCTGAAGGGAACACCTCGGCGTAGGTGGGAAGATAACATTAACACGAATCTTACGGAGATGGGGTCTCAATGGAGTGAACTGGATGCAACTGACTCAGGATAGACCCCGGTGGCGGACTTTTGTGAACACGATGATGTACCCGACAGACATTAAGGTGGCTCATAAATCCTTTGAAAGGGTTACAAAGTTCAAATATCTGGGAACAACAAAAACGATTCAAAATGATGCTCACGACGAAGTTAGGAGGAGACTAAATTCCGGAAATGCTTGCAACTTCTCAGTCCAAAATATTTTGTCTTCCCGTCTGATTTCTAAGAACCTGAAAATTAAAGTATACAAAACAATAATCCTGCCTGTTGTTTTGTATGGGTGCGAAACATGGTCTCTCACTCAGAGGGAGGAACACAGATTGCAGGTGTTTGAGAATCGGGTGTTGAGGAGGATATTTGGGCCTAGGAGGGAAGACGATGGGGCGTGGAGAAAACTGCACAATGACGAGCTTAAAAATCTGTACTCCTCCCCCAATATTGTCAGGCTGATTAAGTCGAGAAGAATGAGATGGGCTGGGCATGTAGCGCGCATGGATGGGACAAGAGGTGTGCACCGGGTACTGGTTTGGAAGCCTAAAGGGAAGAGACCGCTGGGGAGACCTAGACGTAGATGGGAGGATAATGTCAGGCGGGATCTATGGGAGATAGGATTTGAAGGAGACTGGATTTTGTTGGCCCAGGACAGAGCTTTGGTTAGTTCGGTGATGAACCTTCGGGTTCGGTAAGCCATCTAGTTAGTTAGTCAATCGGTCAACGACATGGCCAGCTTCCTTATTAATTATGATTGTCCCAGTTGTCGCTGCTCGCAACAGTTACCTTCGTTACAACTAAAGGTACGACATTTTATTTTACATCCATTGTCCTAGCACTGTGCGAGATTATGTCAAGAACTTCTTTACAGTTCGTGTACTGATTAAGTTACAAGTTCACGCTGCAACCTGTAGCAACTAGATATCCCACCCGATATGTAGGACTGTTTGTAGTGGCAGCGTGCTGCAATGGAGTGCGATACTGGCCGGGTTAATACGACCCACACAATCGTATGTCCCAGTGACGCATTAAACCACGGAAGACATTGTAAAGAACCTTGACTTAATCACATTAACGTATAGATGCTTCTGGAGTGTGTGCCCATAAGAATAGCAGTAACTTGGGTGTTCTGTTTTAATGGATTTATCTGAAATGACATATGGGAATACCTTCCCCTACAAGCGTTGATGGGTACCTCATTCAGGCGTAAGCTCCCAGTCTATTTGCGCAAACGCAATTATGACAGAAACAATATCTGCTGTGGAAACCTCAAATCTTACAATATAGTTCTGGTTTGAGGGGGTAAGTAGAGGATTACATGACCTACGAAGCTAAGATGCTAGCCAAACCTCGACTGCTAACACTTAATTGTTCATCATGGAAGATAAATTACGATCCAAAAACTCAACTACCAAAGTTTTAACTCCCCTGACCCCCATCCCGGAGTGGGATTTGGCCAACACTTTTGAAAAAGTCACGCTTTGCCACTGTGGGAATTCCTTTTCGAAATTTTTTGCTCAGAATATAACTTTTGGGCCAAGCTGGTGCGGCATTACTTTTCTCTCTTTAACTCCCTCTGCATTTATGATCTCCTCCCTCCCCCCCCCATCTGGACACATCACATCAACTGGATGCTGTATGGACGTAGAATACCACACGGCAAACACGTACGTACTGTGGCAAAGTCCGTCATAAATAAATATGAATCTGCCTTCAATGTGTGGATAATGGCAACCCATATCAACCTTCAGACATACATGAATGTACAAAAGAAATGTATCTAATCTCGATCTTATGTGTACATGATGCCTTTTATGTTGATTTTATCATTTTGTTTTCTATATTACTCCATATTTATTAATGTTTTCTTTAAATCATTGCTTTACAGACTAATATTGAACATCAGATGAACCACGCCATATAAAAAACAATACCTTCGTTCTAATATATAAGAGTAATCTGATAAGAACATCTTTCATAAACTGCATAACATTGTAAAGGATTGTAATTCGAGTTTTAAATTTACCAATCTAATTTATACCTGAAGACGGTTAAATATAACCGAAACATGTCGTAAGAGACGTTCCAATTTGTAAATCGATCATTCGATGCGGAACGTGAAATGATATTTTAAATATTTTATATTTTATCATCTTATTAAAAATTGTGATTTGACGGCAAATATTAAAACATTTATCAGTGTTGTTTTGCATGTCTTACGTTTGCACAAACTTGGTGACTATGAACTGTCTGCTGGATATATGATTGATTTCTTAGTTACCTAACCAGCAGACATTCGCAAGTACGTTATTCTGAAGTTTTGTCATTTCCTTTTGATTTATTGTCTGGTAACTTTCAAGGATCTGTATTAGGACCTTTGTTGTTTAATGTGCAATGTCATTAAATTGTAAGGCCATAAAGTCTCCTCAATATAGTTCTTTACTTCGAAAGGACGCAGAAAGCTTAAAGAATTTGAAAAATGTAAACTTCAAAAAATTTTGAAAAATTTCAAAATTTTTGGGTTTTGTGTTGTTTTTTTTGACAATTTCCAGCAATTTTAGTTTTTTCAAAAAAATTAAAAAAATTATGAAAATGTCGAAATTTTTCCCATTCTATACCTACCAGAAACGTTGAATGACACCGAGTCCATGCGAGACTCCGTCTGTGCAGCACCCAATCTCTGCTTCTCACGGTCTCGGCCCGGCTGGCCATGGGGCCTTTCCCGCGAAAGAGTTCCCGGCGACCGGCCGACCATTGTATCTGTCCCCTCTTCGAGGCCTGCCTCGCTCGCGGCACTGCGTTCTGAGCCACCCGTAAATCAGCAATCGCCGGTCGTCGGGGTCCGCAGGCCGGCAGTCGGCTCCTCGGCTGCCGCCAGAGGCACGGGCAGCCTCCCCTTGACAGCTCACTAACACTTATTTGCAAAAATATATATAAATACGTACATAAAAACGTATGTATGCATATATATATTATTTTTTATTCTTACCAAGTCGGTATCGCCGAGGGGTTTGTGGTGCCAAGCATTACAGAAAACTACGACGCACCGCCGGACATTGACTCGGAACTCGACCGACCAAGTAGCATGCACCGCACTCGCGCGCGCACACAGAAGCCACGGCAACGTACTTTATGTGATTTCTTATTATATTATGTTTTTACTCTTTTTTGATTCTACCAAAATTTCTTATTCTCTCAAAAATATATATGCATATTTATATACACATGCGTATATATATTCTTAATTTTATTCTTATGTAGTCGGTATCGCCGAGGGACTTGTGCTGTCAGGCAACGCGGAAAGTAGCACGCACCGAAGAAGTTAGCCAGTCAGATATTACGCACCGTGTGACTTTGACTCAGGCAGCCAACTACCGCACACAAACGAGACACGGTAAGCTGCTTGTACGTGATGTTTATTTATATTTTAATTTGGAGTTCCCCCCTTCTCTTATTGTTTCATTCTTCGCACTGCGTCGTACATGGACGGTCGAGCTCTGCGGATATGTCCCACGGTGCGTGGTAGTTAAGACAGTCGAGCAAAGTCCGTCATAAATAAATATGAATGTACAAAAGAAATGTATCTAATCTCGATCTTATGTGTACATGGGATATACGGATATCCGCACGTAGGAACGTTGAAACTTCGATATCAGCAGACGTGCGTGATTACACCAAACGCACTGATGATAATGTTTGGCATGTATTGCCCTACGTCAGTGGTCCCCAACCTTTTTTTTGCCCAAGGGCACATTTGAGAGTTTATGAGATTGTGGCGGGCACCAACCAATTAACAAAGCCAAATTTTGTTTTCTCTGGACAAATAAGATACGGACACCAAATAATACACAAAAGAACACGACGTTTATTGATACAAGAAACCACGCAATCAAAAATACGTACTTTTATAAGTACAATTATTATTACCCAAGTGGGAAGTCAGTGTGATGTTTGGCACTGCATTTCAGCGGCCAGTTTTACAAATTTGGGAGAGTAGGATGATGTTGCTGCTCGCAATCGTCAAGATGGGCATTAGTACGTGGAGAACTGTGCTTTGATTTTATAATGTTCATGGTTGAACGGCCTTTATTATTCAGTATAACCTCTTTCCGTATCAACGCGGGCACCGCGTTGGGGACCACTGTTGTACATTATTTCGCCCTCACATCTTCATCAGATATCAGAGTGATTATTCTCTTGTAACATTGATGTCACTGTTAGGTCAAGGTCATGACAAAGTCAAGACAAGTTCGCCCCAATAGTTTGCCAGATAGAGGTCTTTAAAATTCTCAAGGTCATACGTATTTATGCCAAACGGTGAATACCTGATTGACCATACTCATGTCAAAATGAGGTCACGTATAGGTCAAGGAAGCCACGACAAATTCGGCCCAATAGTTTCGTAGATACTGGTCTTAAAAAATCTCAAGGTTATATCTTCTCACCAATATTTCTGCTAGCCAGCCACCCTAGGGCCACACCCTTTACCCCAGGGCCACTACCCCAGTCGCACCCCTTCCCAGGGCTATCCCCTTCTTTGGGCCAACCCTCATGATCACCCCTACCCAAGATCGCCCCCCCCGGGACCATCCCCTCAGGATCCTTTCAGCATCACCATATCCCAGGAACCACAGCATCCCCTAGGACCCAAGGATTCCCTGATGAACCCCAGGGACACTGCCCTCTAGGACCACGGCAGGATCCCCGAAGACAATCACCTCTAGAATCCCCTATAACCCCCTCCAGGATTCCTCGGATTTACCAGGACTCCCCATGACCATCCTAGTATTCCCCACAGATTTCCTAGGATCCCCACCAAGGATTCCCTACCCAGATCTAGCAGAATCTGCCACCAAACATTTCCAACAGAATTTCCCACGGTCGCAACCCACGATCCCGCAGGATTCCCCACCAAAAATTCCCATATTATCCCACATAGGATCCCCAACCAGAATTCAAAACGAGGGGCCGCCACCCCAAAAAAATTTCACCCCCGCGCCCTAACCCCCGCGCCCTAACCCCCGCGCCCTAACCCCCGCGCCCTAACCCCCGCGCCCTAACCCCCGCGCCCTAACCCCCGCGCCCTAACCCCCGCGCCCTAACCCCCGCGCCCTAACCCCCGCGCCCTAACCCCCGCGCCCTAACCCCCGCGCCCTAACCCCCGCGCCCTAACCCCCGCGCCCTAACCCCCGCGCCCTAACCCCCGCGCCATAACCCCCGCGCCATAACCCCCGCGCCATAACCCCCGCGCCATAACCCCCGCGCCATAACCCCCGCGCCCTAACCCCCGCGCCCTAACCCCCGCGCCCTAACCCCCGCGCCCTAACCCCCGCGCCCTAACCCCCGCGCCCTAACCCCCGCGCCCTAACCCCCGCGCCCTAACCCCCGCGCCCTAACCCCCGCGCCATAACCCCCGCGCCATAACCCCCGCGCCCTAACCCCCGCGCCCTAACCCCCGCGACCCACGAAGGGAGGTGGAGGCCCAGGCTGTTTCTTGAGCGAGCAGAGGCGCGGACCCGGATCCGGACAATGGCCTGGGCGCCGGGCGCCTGGTGGCGGGTTCCAACGAACCGCCCGAGTCGGACGAGTCCAACTCGTTGGCTTTGCGCTCGCACGCTACGGAAAACAGAACCTTGTGGGCGAGGCGAGTCGTCCAAGTCTTTCGACTAACCGACCTGGCAACAGATCTTGTCTAGGGGATATAGCAAGAGCATAGTAAGATTAGGTATAATGAAAGGACCACTCAAAATTCGAAAATTGTACCATCAGCGAAAGCGCAGTAATTGATATGGAATAATACCGACAGGGGGGCTCAACCGCAGCCGCTAAGTGGTCATAGGAACTTAAAACAAACCTCTTAAAGCAAAATAATAACTTGCGCCCTCTGTGCGGGACGGCGCTTGTGGTGGGTCCCGATGTTCCCGCACAGAGGACGCTGCCGTTTATTTTATGTTTTTAAGCTTTGTTTTATTCTCTACGACCATTTACAGTCTGAGGCTGACCCTCCGTCCCGCGATTTAGTTTCATTCGATTAAATCATTGAGTTTTCGCTGCTCGTAGTATTTTCGCTTCTAGTGTTTTATTACTGGACGTATAATTTTGTCTGCCCCTTAGTCATCTCTGCCGACGCGCGTTGGATGAGTTTTTCATCTTTGCCTTTCCCAGCATGCTCCGCGAAACTTGTTTCCTACGGACAAGTTGAGTTTTTTCCGGTTGTCTGTCTCCTGCTTCGGTACAGCGCGTATGTACGCAGTCTTTACGTAAGTTGGGGCTTCAGTCGGCCATTTTGATATTACGTCTCAGCTTGTATTTGGTTTAATTCTCGATTTATTCGACAGCCAAAGAGTTGTTGAAGGTTTCGTGGTGGTAGTACGAGGCTCTAAAGAATGCAGGCGATTTCGTGATATTGAAAATACTAACCGATTTTCTCTAGAAATTACAAACGTCTTTGAGTTAGATTTTATTAACCCTTGCACCATTGAAAATGTAATCCTGAAATCTGAAGCGAAAATAATAATAATAAATTCTTATTGTGTGGATTTCCACCTCTTTTGCCATTCACTGTACGTGTAATGTAAGCACAAATCGATGAAAATTGTAATATTGATTATAATTGACTCCTGGATTTGACCTTATCATAATGAATACAGATTTAACCTGGTCGGATAGATAACGACCCTGACTTATCGGCATTTCTGTCTGGCGGCTTTACAGGTGAATTACGTCGCTTTTCCATGGAGAAAGTGGAGTGATATAAGATCGTCTATATATTTTTCTCTAGGACTGTGACAACGCACATGCGAGAGTACATGTGTCCTGTTGTGGGTCCTCGGGTGCTACGTCCTGTACAACGCGAGCCTACTTAAGTCATTCAAGGTGAGTTGCATGAAATATTCCGTCCTCTGAAGTAGAGAGTTCTGAAAGTACGTTGAGAGAAAAACTTATATTGCGTGCTGTTACCGATACAACGTGACTTGGCCTACGTCACACAAGACAAGATGGCTGAAATGACGTTGCAATACTGAACTAAGTATTCTGAGATATTATTTTATTTTACGTTTTGATTGTTCTGTGATTCTGCCCACGCATTCCGTCTCCTTCTAGGTCAGTGGTAACAACCACGTGACACTCGTTCAAGACTTGAGGTTTACGGAGCGGTGAGGATGACGGCCGTTTACATCGTGAGGTCGCTAACACGACAACCCGAAAATTATATTACAGCAGCAGCGAACTAAGGACTCCCGTGAGTACAATGAGAAATTGTCAGATAATGCCCACTGATCGAGTTTCAGAGCGTACGTACAGAAGCGACGTAATTATAAATTCTTGTCATTATGTCTGCTTTGAGGTGATTGGCGGAGCCCTCTTCACATTCACGGTGATTATGATATCATCATTCTTCATCGCCGTCGTGAACCTCTGAACCAGAAGATTTTTCCACGTCTCGCTCCTGGACGCTGCTCTGTGACGTCGTCTGGCTCGAGACGTCTGAAACGATGAGGCACCTGTGAGCGATGGACTCGGGTGAGTACGGTGATGTATTATTTCGAGGTTGATTCAAAATTATAATGACTTTCGTAGATAGTGTTCTGTGGGAAATTAGAAATTAGTATGTCTCGACGGTAATGTAGTGTCTGAGTAAAACCTGGTCTACGTGGATGGGATTTCGCGAAGGTACCGATATCGTCAAAAATTAAAGAATGTTTGAAACCCCCTACGTACGGTAAGGAATCGAGTTCTTTTATGAGTTGGAAACAGAAAGGAAAAGTTACAGATCATTTGAGAATTGTTGATGGGAAAGATTGGAAAAGGAGAAAATGCAGACAATCGCAGAGACGTTGCGTGTCCGGTGATGGACACGCACACTTGCGGTATGAGACCAGTTTCTTGCGTCTGTCTTGTAAACATGTACGGCAGTCATCGTGTAGCTGACAGTCGTTTAACTGGTCAAGGCCGTTCTCTTCGTGTATAAACACAGAAATTTTAAAAACTGACTGGTCGTCCTTACTTCATTTCTGTTGGATAAATTTCGTAAGGAAATGCTGTTGGTGTTAGGTGGACCGAGTATTGCGTACGGAGTCTGTATTGCTTGGATTAGCCGTCTGCCAGGGACGCGACTAGTTTTGTGAGCTGTTTATTCCGAGAATCATAGTTCGTCTGATTAATATTAAAGAATTCAGTCCGTACCGCGAAGAAAACACAACACTTCACCATTACGAAGATCAACTGGTTAACGCTGTTTAAGGAAATGATCGCTGTTTATTCCGAGAATCATAGTTCGTCTGATTAATATTAAAGAATTCAGTCCGTACCGCGAAGAAAACACAACACTTCACCATTACGAAGATCAACTGGTTAACGCTGTTTAAGGAAATGATCGCTGTTTATTCCGAGAATCATAGTTCGTCTGATTAATATTAAAGAATTCAGTCCGTACCGCGAAGAAAACACAACTCTTCAGCATTACGAAGATCAACTGGTTAACGCTGTTTAAGGAAATGATCGTTGTTTATAGTGAGAATCATAGAAAATCCATAAATATAAAAGGCATCATAATTAAAACACTTGGTACATACGTTGAAGTAAACTTTCAGAATTGAACTACTTGGTATTTAGCATTCTCTGTTGAAGGCTTAATGTACCGTTTACATACCTTTTTCTTTATCAGTATTACTTCGCCCCACTCGCTTGTAAATAATCTTCTTGAATCTCTTTCCCTAAGTGTTTTCAAGTTCGGATTGTCTTACAGAGTGAGAAACGAAGTATTACGCCTGTCTAAATCATCAAGAAATATTATAGGACTGTTAACTTAGTTGAAGCATCTCTCTCTCTCTCTGTCTGTCTGTCTGTGTTTTTAATAAGTTCCGAAGATTAGGATGGGTTGACACTCAGGTTACAGTAAATTGGTTCATCGATTCTCGACAGATTCTGACGAATTTAGGACCGCGTTCAGGTGTGTGTTGCTCTAAAATCCAGTCGTTCCTCAGTTCGAATATTTGTTGCGCCATTGAACATTGTCTCGAGAATAATAGCAAAACTTGAAAAAGTCGCTGTTTCCAGCACTTCGTGTCCCATTTAATAAGTTGAACACGTGTACGTGTTCAGTACGAGAAAGAAATTGCTGCCGTGTTTGAAAACATGTTTTAAGCTGGAAGAAACCAGCAGATAGTCTCAATAAATGCACCGCGTGAATGGAATTCTTAGGAATATTACACATTCTCCAACTTTGTCGCATTGCTCATATCACGTGTAACCATGGATTAAATTCCTTGTGGAATCGAATTCAGACAAATAATTATCTTTTTCTGTTATTTCGTGTCATGAACTGTTGACCTTGGTTGAAAGAGTGCGTCTTAATGCACTTCCATAAAATTCTCCGCTGTTCGTGGAGACGCTTTCAAAAAATTATGCAGTACTTGAAAGAATTGGCACAATGGCGGCGTGACCTGTTGATTTGACCCTAGGGATCCGTGTAATGTTTGCCCAAGTGCATGGTAACAAATTAAACATGTCTGTGCGCACGGGCGTAATATCGAAAGTCAATTTTGGAGCTACCTGCCTTGTCCAATGCCTAATCCATTCAGAATTTTTTGTCCTAGATGCATGCAAGTTTAAATTTATGGATATTCTTAATCGTGGATTTGTACTTTTAATACATAAATTAATAACGAGGGTCATGGCTGATAGTACCAATGGAAGGTAACAGATAGTGACATACAGTTAATATCGAATTTGACGAAAATCGGCCTGTGTAATGTTAGTAGTACGTGTTAGAAACGAAGAGTATTGACTGCGAATGGTTGTTTGGAAATGGGGGGCACGTTTTGACCTTAAGGTCGTATCGCAGGGCCGGTATCCAGCCGATATTCCAGCAAGCTTCTGGTAGCGTCGGACACCATCGTACATATACGTGCGTTCGACTGTGAGTTATACAGTAGCTGTGCATGGTCCCAGATCAAAATAACCCTTTAATGCAAATATTATTATTATTATTATATGTCCAAATTTCTGTAATAATCAGTGAGACTTTAATTTCTATTTTTATCGTATGCGTGTATGGCATTATTAATTATTTTAGAAAGAATTTATTTTATTGAAATGACACCAGATGCCATACAACTTTCTTTTTTAAATTTTACATGCTTTGCCATCGATATGACCATCAAAGGTAGTCTTGCGAATTTCTGAGGTGGGAGTTAGAAGCTAACAATAGGCTCAGCCAGTAAAATTATCCGCCTTGAATGGAAAGTTCAGCTTAGTGTTCACAAAATCCCGTCACTGGTGTCTTTCCTGAGCTATATTAATCCATTTCGCAACCTTGAAAAGTACTTCCGTAAGAACAATTTTAATATTATCCTCCCAGTTACACCTAATGTTATAGAATGTAACATTAATGCTCACCAATCTTTAGCCCTGAGGATGGAAGAAATATATTCCTCGGAAATATTTGTTACTCCACATGATACTTGAACGAATAATATCTGATTTCTTTAAATCCGGGTCGTATGAGTCATTACATCCAGACTCTATATCCTCTGCAATATGTCAATTTTAAAAGAGATTATTCTTGTTTAATGTTTCACGGACTAATCACATTTCTGTTCCTTGTTTGAGTCTCTCATATCTTTGTAAACTTTTCCGCATAAAATGATTATTATCCAATTTCTTTTAAATCGAATATTGACAAATTACACCCGTATCTGTTTTGCCAGAGCATGGGATTATGAACATGTGGACGTCATTCTCTGTTCCGTAATACGTCGTTAACTGGTCAGATGTTTACAGCAGGTCGCAGTAACCCCGTACCCGTTTAACCGTTGAGCACACTGGCTAGAACCTGGTGCTGTTGGAATGTCTTGGTGTAGATAGAAATCACTGTCTTCCTTTGATGTATGGTCCCTCATCATGCACGTAGTCTGTTTAATGATCGGTCAGGGTTAGTTCCACAGATCAGGAGAGGTGGGTAAGTAAACATACAAGAAATAAATATTGAGTTGTCCTACTCGATAGGTTTCGGGTTCGAATCTCTCCCCGTCGACAGACAATCGTTAGAGATCTTTCTCGTCCTTTTTAGTATTCTGAAGCATATTTTAAGACACATTAAATGTAGACAGCTATCGCTTTATTCAATGTAATTTCAAGTTCATATTTTAGAAGAATCATGCCATTTTATGGGGTATAACGGACAAAATTTTAAGACTAATAAATTGCCCGCTAAGAATGACGGCAAAAATGTAAAGTAGTAAACAATAATAATCATAAGAATTATCCGATTAGACCCAACATCTCTTAGCAGCGTTACCATGGCAACGGTTATTTATAAATGTTATCCCGTAAGGTCCAAAATCGCTTGGGAGCAAATAATCATAACCGAAAAATGTTTTATGAATGTCTTTTGTGATGTTGCGTCATCATAAGGGCCCACCATCATCGCTGTTATGATGGAGGTAGCAATATCATTTCCTAAACGTCGGTAAAATTAATCATCACAATCACCACAGTGAGAACAGGAGATAACAATTTACGCGCAGATTGAAGATGTAAGGCACAAATTTCTATCTTGCGAGGCCGAGGCGTAGTGTCGGGACAGATAATACCCGCATCCCCCCCCCCCCGAAGCTGCTTTTAATGAGTGCTTTTTCTATAATTAGTCTAGCATTTCAGAAAAGAGTGTGTTGTGTTTAGGAGATAACTTTCAACCAAGCTGTTTGTATGTTCTAATCAAAATAACGTTGACCATGAATTTAGAATCTTTTGTCTTCTAGTCTGATAAATAAAAGTTGTAAATATTAATGAACAACACACTGTTACGTTTAAATTTGGTTTGCTCTCATCGTAATTAATGTTAATATGAATAATATGGAGCTTCAGACCCTACATATAAATTCTTGTCATTATATGGGACATTCTGTCTCGTTTCAGGGGAAAGGCAAGTGAATCTTCGTGGTTCCGAGACTCAGAGGAGGATCTTCATGGCATTTTCACCCGTGCGGTTGCGTCTACACGCTCCGAGGAACCCGGAGTTCCGCAGCCGCTACCACCCGGACGCTGCACTCTTGTCGTGTTTCCAGTGTCGGCGGTCATCTCTCCGGCATATTTCGTTTCTACCATCTTTGCTGGCGAGTGAAACGAATTACTTTAATTTTAAATTAACACACGACTAACGCCTGGGGTGCAGGGGTTAAACTCCTTCCAATGTTCCTTAATTTTGAGTCTCCAATTAATGTTTTGCTGTTTCCATCCCTTGAGCAAAATGAATTCAGATTCTTTCTATTTACTCGTCTTCTTCTTTCTTTTCTTCTTTTTCGCCTTCTTCCTACCCTCAGAGGATAGACGGGTTAGAGTAGAGTTGTAGCTGCATGCATTCTTAACCACTAACAACATCATCGACCCTGCAGTCCAGCCGCTGCGCTGCAACGGAATATCAGCGGAATCCAGCAAAGACGCAGTTAGTTTGCCCACAATATTAGAAATGTTGAGGGTGTGAGGTCACAGACCATGCGTTAAGTTGCAGTGGTGGGATTTGCTAAAGCATATATAGAAGATATTGAGGATTTTAAAAAGTGGGGATTTTCTGTTTTGATGATCTGAGTAACGGCTAGCTTTTCAAGTTAAGTAATTTTGAGGTGACTTAAGCGTCTGCTAACACAAACTATAAAGCGGGGAAGATTTTAAATTTGGAAAATTTCATGGGGCTGAAAACTACATTATCGTTCTTTATTTACATAGCTTTGCCCTTAGATTACAATCATATTGCAGGACAGACGTACAGTCCAAATTTAACCACCTCTGACGCAGACAAAGTTCATTCAGTGAAAGTGATTGAGATTTTATAGTATCGTAGGCATCAGTACTATGACATTAAAGTGTGGATTGATGGGAGATTCACACTGAAATTAGGGACGAGACGTAGTGGACAACGAAATCACATACAAATAACATGTGAATAAAATAATACAGGCTTTTGAGGCCGAAATAATTGAAACGCCGCCACTGAGATTTTAAATGAAGTTTTCAGATTGTTATATGTTCAAGATGTTATTTAATAAATAAATAAATAAATAAATAACTTGTACTTTTATTTTTTCCGATTGTAGAAACATCGAAAACTGTAACACTTGCTTGTATACCTCTGTTTCCATCTCCCTTTATAACAGGTAGAAGAACGACATGTCACTATTTCGTCTTTAAATTTTCGCATATGAGTTGACTTTCAATGAGATCAGATTTTAACAGCAGCTAAAATTTCCATGACTTGTTACATTATAATTATTAATTATATAGTAGCGTACTAGCAAATTAAAGTGTGCATTGATGACAAACCAAAAGTTCTCAATTGGATTTAAATCTAGCGAGTTTGGTGGCAAAAATACAACTTTGCATCCGACACTTTCTATTAATTCCCTTGTTCTTTCAGAGTTATGAAATCTCGCATTGTCAAGTCATTTGCAAAGAACGTCGCTCATATTATATATAAATCAAATAATACAGAAATCATAGAGAGCCTCCCCCCCCCCCAAAAAAAAAAGAAGTCAACTAAAATTGCTCATTGCTTTGTGAATGGAGGCAGCGCGTAGCTCTGAAACGTGAGTGAACTTGTAGCAGACGACACGAGAAACAACGGACGATTGCCATGTCCAGCGACGACGTCATCTGAGAAACCTCCAGTTCATCGCTGGTGGGTGAAATTTATCTCTTCAATGTTGCAGTAGTCGTAGTAGTTTGTAGCTTAGTTTTTGCCAGTATCCCGTAGTTGAGAGGTTTTATCTAATGAAGTCCTTATTTCCATCCTTGAAGGAAAACGAATTGCAAATCTTCATCTTCTCGTTCTTTCTCATCTTATTACTTACACGTGATAGACTAATTTCTTTTTAAAGATAAGTTGCGCCCGTGTTTAATTACGCACTACGGCATGAAGGCGTATGGGTTATTGAAGGTTTAGGTACGTGCATCTTTAACAGCTAGCTAGATGGAGATACGTGGACAGCATCACGTTCCAGCCGGTTTTACCCGAAGGAAAAATTCACGGTATCTTCTGTGTATATTATTGAATTGGACCGAACTTGATTGTGTCGCTGTCGGTAGTTGAACCGCGGACTTGCAGAGGATCCAGAAATAAAGTATTAATCGTGGTAAAAATCGGGGATGACTTAGAAATTACAAGTGAATACGGATTTTGGGTCTGTAAAAGAAAACCTCGAAGGGAAGACATAAAATTTGATGTGAAGATAATATAGTGTCTAGTAACAGCTGCTGTGAACATGGGAATGAACATCGGTAGACATAATTTGTAGACTAGGTGCCTGAGTAGCTTCTTTGATTCAATGCGGTATAAGATTGATATCATAATTTAGTTAAAAATTACTGCAGAAATAAATTTGTACTTAATAACTGCCTCTCCAGCCAAGCGTCCCACATGGCGTGTATTAGGACTGCGTTACTTTTTTCATATGACATAATAGATTTTTGGCTACATGAGTGGTTACACTTGAGTATGTGTGGAATACATTCTTGGATTAAATATTTTAGTTTCGTTAGTTAGAGAAAGAAGCCAATTATATTATTAATATGTTATGAATACAAATACTCATTAGAGATGGGGTTTAGGTATTTTCAGAATTAACATCGTGGATGTAGTGAAAAGCGATCCTTACTCATATAACATTTGATGACAGACGGTTGTTCACTCAGGCCACAGAATAGTACGAGTATAAAAGATTATCAGGCCGGCTTTAGATATCTCGGTTTCTCTACCTATATAATCTATCTATTCTATCTATCTGAATATCTCTATCTCTCTCTCTCTGTGTATCTGTTTCTCTGTCTCCTGTCTATGTGTCTGCCTATTTATCTATTTACCCATCTACATATCTATCCATCCCTTCATGTATTTACCAATCTATGTATACATACGAAGATTAACCCAAACACGCACCCACCCACATCATGCATGTTTTGTAGCTCGTATTTTGTTTGTTAAGACAAAAATTAGTCACACATCACACAGAATTTATAATATTTCAAATGGCAATTTATTGTGTCATACGCTACTGTATGATGATGTATTGTGTTCCTTGAGCTGGTGTGCTGTATGCAAGTGCGTTGTTTTGTGATATTTATACTTTATTCCGATGAATTCCATAAGACACGACAAGAGTACATTTACCTAAGACGTACGAGATTGAGACAAGACAGTACCACCGTGAAGAAAAGTCAGAGGTACATTTAGCAATGACATGCGTGTTTCAGATACGTTACCAACAGTTTGAAGACACGGCAGGAGTTTTGTGTCTCAGTTTCCTACAGATCGGAAGATATATGCCTTTGAAAAATTGACTTTCGAATACCCGCGAAAAAGTAAAAGTTCTCTATCCTGCAAACCCTTGGACGTACATTGTCGTGACTCTGATATGAAGTTGACATGTACGTGACCCCATAGTGACATGAGTTCTTTCTCTCAGATTCGTACACATCGCGAGATAAATGCCTTTGAAAAATTGACTTTCGAATAACCGTGAAAAATTAAAATGCCTCTATCCTGCAAACCCTTGGACATACATTGACGTGACTCTGACATGAAGTTGGCATACAAGTGTCCTCACACTGATATGAGGTTTGTCTCTCAGATTCCTACACATCGCGAGATATATGCCTTTGAAAAAGTGACTTTCGAATAACCTCGAAAAATTAAAATGTCTCTATCCTCCAAACCCTTGGACTTACATTGTCGCGACTCTGACATGTCTATGACATATACCTTCCCTCAAAGTGACATAAGTGTTGTCTCTCAGATTCCTACAGATCGGGAGATATTTGCCTTTTAAAAATTGACTTTCGAATAATCTCGAAAAATTCAAATGTCTCTATCCTCCAAACGTTTGGACATACATTGACGAGACTCTGACATGAAGTTGACATATACGTTCCCTCAAAGTGGCATATGTTTTGTCTCTCAGATTCCTACAGATCGGGAGATATTTGCCTTTTAAAAATTGACTTTCGAATAACCTCGAAAAGTTAAAATGTCTCTATCCTCCAAACCCTTGCACATACATTGACGTGACTCTGACAGGACGTTTACATATACGTTCCCTCAAAGTGACATAAGTTTTGTCTCTCAGATTCCTACAGATCGTTAGATATTTGCCTTTTAAAAATTGACTTTCGAATAATCTCTAAAAATTTAAATGTCTCTATCCTCCAAACCCTTAGACATACATTGACGTGACTCTGACAGGAAGTTGACATATACATTCCCTCAACGTGACATAAGTTTAATCTCTCAGATTCCTACACATCGGGACTTATTTGCCTTTTAAAAATTGACTTTCGAATAATCTCGAAAAATTAAAATGTTTCTATCATCCAAACCCTTGGACATACATTGACGTGACTCTGACATGAAGTTGACATATACGTTCCCTCAAAGTGACATAAGTTTTGTGTCTCAGATTCGTACAGATCGGGAGATATTTGCCTTTTCAAAAATTGACTTTTGAATAATCTCGAAGAATTAAAGTGTCTCTATCCTCCAAACCCTTGGACATACATTGACGTGACTCTGACATGAAGTTGACATATACGTCCCCTCAAAGTGCCATAAGTTTTGTCTCTCAGATTCCTACAGGTCGGGAGATATTTGCCTTTACAACAATTAACTTTCGAATAATCTCGAAAAATTAAAATGTCTCTATCCTCCAAACCCTTGCACATACATTGACGAGACTCTGACATGAAGTTGACATTTGCGTTCCCTCAAAGTGACATACGTTTTGTCTCTCAGATGCCTACAGATCTGGAGATATTTGCCTTTTAAAAATTGACTTTCGAATAATCTCGAAAAATTCAAATGTCTCTATCCTCCAAACGTTTGGAATACATTGACGAGACTCTGACATGAAGTTGACATATACGTTCCCTCAAAGTGGCATAAGTTTTGTCTCTCAGATTCCTACAGATCGGGAGATATTTGCCTTTTAAAAATTGACTTTCGAATAATCTCGAAAAATTAAAATGTCTCTATCCTCCAAACCCTTGGACATACATTGACGTGACTCTGACAGGACGTTGACATATACAATCCCTCAATGTGACATAAGGTTTGTCTCTCAGATGCCTACAGATCGAGAGATATTTGCCTTTTCAAAAATTGACTTTCGAATAATCTCGAAAAATTAAAATGTATCTATCCTCCAAACCCTTGGACATACATTGACGTGACTCTGACATGAAGTTGACATATACGTTCCCTCAAAGTGGCATAGGTTTTGTCTCTCAGATTCCTACAGATCGGGAGATATTTGCCTTTTCACAAATTGACTTTCGAATAATCTCTAAAAATTTAAATGTCTCTATTATCCAAACCCTTAGACATACATTGACGTGACTCTGACAGGAAGTTGACATATACGTTCCCTCAAAGTGACATAAGTTTTGTCTCTCAGATTCCTACAGATCGGGAGATATTTGCCTTTTAAAAATTGACTTTCGAATAATCTCTAAAAATTAAATGTCTCTATCCTGCAAACCCTTGGACATACATTGACGTACCTCTGACAGGAAGTTGACATACACGTTCCGTCAAAGTGACATAAGTTTTGTCTCTCAGATTGCTACAGATCGGGAGATATTTGCCTTTTAAAAATTGACTTTCGAATAATCTCTAAAGATTTAAATGTCTCTATCCTCCAAACCCTTCGACAGACATTGACGTGACTATGACATGAAGTTGACATATACGTTCCCTCAAAGTGACATAAGTTTTGTCTCTCAGATTAATACAGATCGGGAGATATTTGCCTTTTAAAAATTGACTTTCGAATAATCTCGAAAAATTAAAATGTCTCTATCCTCCAAAACCTTGGACATACATTGACGAGAGTCTGGCATGAAGTTGACATATGCGTTCCCTCAAAATGACATAAGGTTTGTCTCTCAGATGCCTACAGATCGGGAGATATATGCCTTTTAAAAATTGACTTTCGAATAATCTCGAAAAATTCAAATGTCTTTATCCTCCAAACCCTTGGACATACATTGACGAGATTCTGACATGAAGTTGACATATACGTTCCCTCAAAGTGGCATAAGTTTTGTCCCTCAGATTCCTACAGATCGGGAGATATTTGCCTTTTCAAAAATTGACTTTCGAATAATCTCGAAAAATTAAAATGTCTCTATCCTCCAAACCCTTGAACATACATTGACGTGACTCTGACAGGACGTTTACATATACGTTCCCTCAAAGTGACATAAGTTTTGTCTCTCAGATTCCTACGGATCGGGAGATATTTGCCTTTTAAAAATTGACTTTCGAATAATCTCTAAAAATTTAAATGTCTCTATCCTCCAAACCCTTGGACATACATTGACGTGACTCTGACAGGAAGTTGACATATACATTCCCTCAACGTGACATAAGTTTTGTCTCTCAGATTCCTACAGATCGGGAGATATTAGCCTTTTAAAAATTGACTTTCGAATAATCTCTAAAAATTTAAATGTCTCTATCCTCCAAACCCTTGGCCATACATTGACGTGACTATGACATTAAGTTGACATATACGTTCCCTCAAAGTGACTTAAGTTTGTCTCTCAGATTCCTACAGATCGGGAGATATTTGACTTTTTAAAATTGACTTTCGAATAATCTCGAAAAATTAAAATCTGTCTATCCTCCAAACCCTTGGACATACATTGACGTGACTCTGACAGGACGTTTACATATACGTTCCCTCAAAGTGACATAAGTTTTGTCTCTCAGATTCCTACAGATCGGGAGATATTTGCCTTTTAAAAATTGACTTTCGAATAATCTCTAAAAATTTAAATGGCTCTATCCTCCAAACCCTTGGACATACATTGACGTGACTGTGACAGGAAGTTGACATACACATTCCCTCAACGTGACATAAGTTTTGTCTCTCAGATTCCTACACATCGGGACTTATTTGCCTTTTCAAAAATTGACTTTCGAATAATCTCGAAAAATTAAAATGTCTCTATCCTCTAAACCTTCGGACATACATTGACGAGACTCTGACATGAAGTTGACATTTGCGTTCCCTCAAAGTGACATACGTTCTGTCCCTCAGATGCCTACAGATCTGGAGATATTTGCCTTTTAAAAATTGACTTTCGAATAATCTCGAAAAATTCAAATGTCTCTATCCTCCAAACGTTTGGAATACATTGACGAGACTGTGACATGAAGTTGACATATACGTTCCCTCAAAGTGGCATAAGTTTTGTCTCTCAGATTCCTACAGATCGGGAGATATTTGCCTTTTCAAAAATTGACTTTCGAATAATCTCGAAAAATTAAAATGTCTCTATCCTCCAAACCCTTGGACCTACATTGACGTGACTCTGACATGAAGTTGACATATAAGTTCCCTCAAAGTGACATAAGTTTTGTCTCTCAGATTCCTACAGATCGGGAGATATTTGCCTTTTAAAAATTGACTTTCGAATAATCTCTAAGAATTTAAATGTCTCTATCCTCCAAACCCTTGGATAAACATTTATGTGACTATGACATGAAGTTGACACTTACGTTCCCTCTAAGTGACATAAGTTTTGTCTCTCAGATTCCTACAGATCGGGAGATATTTGCCTTTTAAAAATTGACTTTCGAATAATCTCGAAAAATTTAAATGTCTCTATCCTCTAAACCTTCGGACATACATTGACGTGACTCTGACATGAAGTTGACATATGCGTTCCCACAAAGTGACATAAGGTTTGTCTCTCAGATTCCTACAGATCGGGAGATATTTGCCTTTTAAAAATTGACTTTCGACTAATCTCTAAAAATTTAAATGTCTCTATCCTGCAAACCCTTGGACATACATTGACGTACCTCTGACAGGAAGTTGACATATACGTTCCCTCAAAGTGACATAAGTTTTGTCTCTCAGATTGCTACAGATCGGGAGATATTTGCCTTTTAAAAATTGACTTTCGAATAATCTCTAAAAATTTAAATGTCTCTATCCTCCAAACCCTTCGACATACATTGACGTGACTATGACATGAAGTTGACATATACATTCCCTCAAAGTGACAAGTTTTGTCTCTCAGATTCCTACAGATCGGGAGATATTTGCCTTCTAAAAATTGACTTTCGAATAATCTCTAAAAATTTAAATGTCTCTATCCTCCAAACCCTTGGACATACATTGATGTGACTCTGACAGGAAGTTGACATATACATTCCCTCAACGTGACATAAGTTTTGTCTCTCAGATTCCAACGGATCGGGATATATTAGCCTTCTAAAAATTGACTTTCGAATAATCTCGAAAAATTAAAATCTCTCTATCCTCCAAACCCTTGGACATACATTGACGAGACTCTGACATGAAGTTCACATATGCGTTCCCTCAATGTGACATAAGTTTTGTCTCTCAGATTCCTACAGGTCGGGAGATATTTGCCTTTCACAAATTGACTTTATAATAATCTCGAAAAATTTAAATGTCTCTATCCTCCAAACCCTTTGACATATATTGACGTGACTCTGACAAGAAGTTGACATATACGTTCCCTCAAAGTGACATAAGTTTTGTCTCTCAGATTCCTACAGATCGGGAGATATTTGCCTTTTAATAATTGACTTTCGAATAATCTCTAAAAATTTAAATGTCTCTGTCCTCCAAACCCTTGGACATGCATTGACGTACCTCTGACAGGAAGTTGACATACACGTTCCCTCAAAGTGACATAAGTTTTGTCTCTCAGATTCCTACAGATCGGGAGATATTTGAATTTTAAAAATTGACTTTCGAATAATCTCTAAAAATTTAAATGTCTCTATCCTCCAAACCCTTGGACATACATTGACGTGACTCTGACATGAAGTTAGCATATAAATGTCCTCATACTGATATGAGGTTTGTCTCTCAGATTCCTACACATCGCGAGATATATGCCTTTGAAAAAGTGACTTTCGAATAACCTCGAAAAATTAAAATGTCTCTATCCTCCAAACCTTTGGACTTACATTGTCGCGACTCTGACATGTCTATAACATATACCTTCCCTCAAAGTGACATAAGTGTTGTCTCTCAGATTCCTACAGATCGCGAGATATTTGCATTTTCAAAAATTGACTTTCGAATAATCTCGAAAAATTCAAATGTCCCTATCCTCCAAACCCTTGGACGTACATTGGCGTGACTCTGACACGAAGTTGACATATACGTGACCTCCTAGTGACATGAGTTGTTTCTCTCAGATTCCTACACATCGCGAGATATATGCCTTTGAAAAATTGACTTTCGAATAACTGTGAAAAATTAAAATGTCTCTATCCTTCAAACCCTTTTTCGTACATTGTCGTGACTCACACATGAAGTTGACATGTAAATGTCCTCATAGTGACATGAGTTGTCTCTCAGATTCCTACATATCGAGAGATATATGCCTCTGAATAATTGACTTTCGAATAACCCTGAAAAATTAAAATGTCTTTATCCTGCAAACCCTTGGATATACATTGACGTGACTCTGACATGACGATGACATATGCGTTCCCTCAAAGTAACATAAGTTTTGTCTCTCAGATTCCTACAGATCGGGAGATATTTGCCTGTTCATATCATGACTTTCGAATAATCTCGAAAAATTAAAATGTCTCTATCCTCCAAACCCTTGGACATACATTGACGTGACTCTGTAAGGACGTTTACATGTACGTTCCCTCAAAGTGACATAAGTTTTGACTCTCAGATTCCTACAGATCGGGAGATATTTGCCTTTTAAAAATTGACTTTCGAATAATCTCGAAAAATTAAAATGTGTCTATCCTCCAAACCCTTGGACTTACATTGACGAGACTCTGACAGGAAGTTGACATATACGTTCCCTCAAAGTGACATAAGGTTTGTCTCTCAGATTCCTACAGATCGGGAGATATTTGAATTTTAAAAATTGTCTTTCGAATAATCTCTAAAAATTTAAATGACTCTATCCTCCAAACCCTTCGACATACATTGACGTGTCTCTGACATGAAGTTGACATATGCGTTCCCACAAAGTGACATAAGTTTTGTCTCTCAGATTAGAACAGATCGGGAGATATTAGCCTTTCACAAATTGACTTTCGAATAACCCTGAAATATTAAAATCTCTGTATCCTGCAAACCCTTGGACATACATTGACGTGACTCCGACATGACGATGACATATGCGTTCCCTCAAAGTGACATAAGTTTTGTCTTTCAGATTCCCACAGATCGGGAGATATTTACCTTTTCAAAACTCGACTTTCGAATAATCTCGAAAAATTAAAATGTCTCTATCCTCCAAACCCTCTGACATACATTGACGTGACTCTGACATGAAGTTGAAATATGCGGTCCCACAAAGTGACATAAGGTTTGTCTCTCAGATTCCTACAGATCGGGAGATATTTGCCATTTTACAAATTGACTTTAGAATAATCTCGAAAAATTAAAATGTCTCTATCCTCCAAACCCTTGGACATTCATTGACGTGACTCTGACAGGAAGTTGACATATACGATCCCTCAAAGTGACATAAGGTTTGTCTCTCAGATGCCTACAGATCGGGAGATATTTGCCTTTTAAAAATTCACTTTCGAATAATTTCGAAAAATTAAAATGTCTCTATCATCCAAACCCTTGGATATACATTGACGAGATTCTGACATGAAGTTGACATATACGTTCCCTCAAAGTGACATAGGTTTTGTCTCTCAGATTCCTACAGATCGGGAGATATTTGCCTTTTCAAAAATTGACTTTCGAATAATCACGAAAAATTAAAATGTCTCTATCCTCCAAACCCTTGCACATACAATGACGAGACTCTGACATGAAGTTGACATTTGCGTTCCCTCAAAGTGACATACGTTTTGTCTCTCCGATGCCTACAGATCGGGATACATTTGACTTTTAAAAATTGACTTTCGAATAATCTCGAAAATTTCAAATGTCTCTATCCTCCAAACGTTTGGACATACATTGACGAGACTCTGACATGAAGTTGACATATACGTTCTCTCAAAGTGGCATAAGTTAAGTCTCTCAGATTCCTACAGATCGGGAGATATTTGCCTTTTAAAAATTGACTTTCGATTAATCTCGAAAAATTAAAATGTCTCTATCCTCCAAACCCTTGGATATACATTGACTTGACTCTGACAGGAAGTTGACATATACAATCCCTCAAAGTGACATAAGGTTTGTCTCTCAGATTCCTACAGATCGGGAGATATTTGCCTTTTCAAAAATTGACATTGGAATAATCTCGAAAAATTTAAATATCTCTATCCTCCAAACCCTTGGACATACATTGACATTACTCTGACATGAAGTGACATATACGTTCCCTCAAAGTGGCATAAGTTTTGTCTCTCAGATTCCTACAGATCGGGAGATATTTGCCTTTAAATGTTGACTTTCGAATAATCTCTAAAAATTAAAATGTCTCTATCCTCCAAACCCTTGGACATACCTTGACGTGACTCTGACAGGAAGTTGACATATACTTTCCCTCAAAGTGACATAAGTTTTTTCTCTCAGAATCCTACAGATCGGGAGATAATTGCCTTTAAAGATTTGACTTTCGAATAATCTCTAAGAATTTAAATGTCTCTATCCTCCAAACCCTTTTACATACATTGACGTGACTCTGACAGGAAGTTGACATAGACAATCCCTCAAAGTGACATAAGGTTTGTCTCTCAGATGCCTACAGATCGGGAGATATTTGCCTTTTCAAAAATTGACTTTCGAATAATCTCGAAAAATTAAAATATCTCTATCCTGCAAACCCGTGGACATACATTGACGTGACTCTGACATGATGTTGACATATACGTTCCCTCAAAGTGGCATAAGTTTTGTCTCTCAGATACCTACAGATCGGGAGATATTTGCCTTTAAATGTTGACTTTCGAATAATCTCTAAAAATTTAAATGTCTCTATCCTCCAAACCCTTGGACATACATTGACGTGACTCTGACAGAAAGTTGACATATACGTTCCCTCAAAGTGACATAATTTTTTTCTCTCAGAATCCTACAGATCGGGAGATAATTGCCTTTTAAAAATTGACTTTCGAATAATCTCTAAAAATTTAAATGTCTCTATACTCCAAACCCTTGGACATACATTGACGTGACTATGACATGAAGTTGACATATAATTTCCCTCAAAGTGACATAAGTTTTGTCTCTCAGATTCCTACAGATCGGGAGCTATTTGCCTTTTAAAAATTGACTTTCGAATAATCTCGAAAAATTAAAATGTCTCTATCTTCCAAACCCTCGGACATACATTGACGTGACTCTGACATGAAGTTGACATATGCGGTCCCACAAAGTGACATAAGGTTTGTCTCTCAGATTCCTACAGATCGGGAGATATTTGCCATTTTACAAATTGACTTTAGAATAATCTCGAAAAATTAAAATGTCTCTATCCTCCAAACCCTTGGACATACATTGACGTGACTCTGACAGGAAGTTGACATATACGTTCCCTCAAAGTGACATAAGGTTTGTCTCTCAGATTCCTACAGATCGGGAGATATTTGCCTTTTAAAAATTGACTTTCGAATAATCTCTAAAAAATTAAATGTCTCTATCCTCCAAACCCTTGGACATACATTGACGTGACTATGACAAGAAGTTGACATATTCGTTCCCTCGAAGTGACATAAGTTTTGTCTCTCAGATTAATACAGATCGCGAGATATTTGCCTTTTAAAAATTGACTTTCGAATAATCTCGAAAAATTAAAATGTCTCTATCCTCCAAACCCTTGGACATACATTGACGTGACTCTGACAGGACGTTTACATATACGTTCCCTCAACGTGACATAAGTTTTGTCCCTCAGATTCCTACAGATCGGGAGATATTAGCCTTTTAAAAATTGACTTTCGAATAATCTCGAAAAATTTAAATGTCTCTATCCTCCAAACCCTTGGACATACATTAACGTGACTCTGACATGAAGTTCACATATGCGTTCCCTCAAAGTGACGTAAGTGTTGTCTCTCAGATTCCTACAGATCGGGAGATATTTGCCTTTCACAAATTGACTTTCGAATAATCTCGAAAAATTAAGATGTCTCTATCCTCCAAACCCTTCGACATATATTGACGTGACTCTGACAAGAAGTTGACATATACGTTCCCCCAAAGTGACATAAGTTTTGTCTCTCAGATTCCTACACATCGGGAGATATTTGCCTTTTGAAAATTGACTTTCGAATAATCTCTAAAAATTTAAATGTCTCTATCCTCCAAACCCTTGGACATATTTTGACGTACCTCTGACAGGAAGTTGACATGTACGCTCCCTCAAAGTGACATAAGTTTTGTCTCTCAGATTCCTACAGATCGGGAGATATTTGCCTTTTAAAAATTGACTTTCGAATAATCTCTAAAAATTTAAATGTCTCTATCCTCCAAACACTTCGACATACATTGACGTGACTATGACATGAAGTTGACATATACGTTCCCTCAAAGTGACATAAGTTTTGTCTCTTAGATTCCTCTTGATCGGGAGATATTTGCTTTTTCAAAAATTGACTTTCGAATAATCTCTAAAAATTTAAATGTCTCTATCCTCCAAACCCTTGGACATACATTGACGTGACTCTGACTTCAAGTTGACATATGCGTTCCCTCAATGTGACATAAGGTTTGTCTCTCAGATGCCTACAGATCGGGAGATAATTGCCTTTTAAAAATTGACTTTCGAATAATCTCTAAAAATTAAAATGTCTCTATCGTCCAAACCCTTGGACATACATTGACGAGATTCTAACATGAAGTTGACATATACGTTCCCTCTAAGTGACATAAGTTTTGTCTCTCAGATTCCTACAGATCGGGAGATATTTGCCTTTTAAAAATTGACTTTCGAATAATCTCTAAAAATTTAAATATCTCTATCCTCCAAACCCTTGGACATACATTGACGTGACTCTGACAGGAAGTTGACATATATGTTCCCTCAAAGTGACATAAGTTTTGTCTCTCAGATTCCTACAGATCGGGAGATATTTGCCTTTTAAAAATTGACTTTCGAATAATCTCTATAATTTAAATGTGTCTATCCTCCAAACCCTTCGACATACATTGACGTGACTATGACATGAAGTTGACATATACGTTCCCTCAAAGTGACATAAGTTTTGTCTCTCAGATTAATACAGATCGGGAGATATTTGCCTTTTCAAAAATTGACTTTCGAATAATCTCTTAAAATTTAAATGTCTCTATCCTCCAAACCCTTGGACATACATTGACGACACTATGACATGAAGTTGACATATGCGTTCCCTCAAAGTGACATAAGGTTTGTCTCTCAGATGCCTACAGATCGGGAGATATTTGCCTTTTAAAAATTAACTTTCGAATAATCTCGAAAAATTAAAATTTCTCTATCGTCCAAACCCTTGGACATACATTGACGAGATTCTGACATGAAGTTGACATATACGATCCCTAAAAGTGACATAAGTTTTGTCTCCTTGATTCCTACAGATCGGGAGATATTTGCCTTTTAAAAATTGCCTTTCGAATAATCTCTAAAAATTTAAATGTCTCTATCCTCCAAACCCTTCGACATACATTGACGTGACTCTGACATGAAGTTGACATATGCGTTCCCTCAATGTGACATAAGTCTTGTCTCTCAGATTCCTACAGATCGGTAGATATTTGAATTTCACAAATTGACTTTCGAATAATCTCGAAAAATTAAAATGTCTCTATTCTCCAAACCCTTTGACATACATTGACGTGACTCTGTCAGCAAGTTGACATATACGTTCCCTCAAAGTGACATAAGATTTGTTTCTCAGATTCCTACAGATCGGGAGATATTTGCCTTTTCAAAAATTGACTTTCGAATAATCTCTAAAATTTTAAATGTCTCTATCCTCCAAATTCTTGGACATATATTGACGTGACTCTGACAGGATGTTGACATATACGTTCCCTCAAAGTGACATAAGTTTTGTCTCTCAGATTCCTACAGATCGGGAGATATTTGCCTTTTAATAATTGACTTTCAAATAATCTCTAAAAATTTAAATGTCTCTATCCTCCAAACCCTTGGACATACATTGACGTGACTCTGACAGGAAGTTGACATATATGTTCCCTCAAAGTGACATATGTTTTGTCTCTCAGATTACTACAGATCGGCAGATATTTGCCTTTTAAAATTGACTTTCGAATAATTTCGAAAAATTAAAATGTCTCTATCCTCCAAACCCTTGGACATGCATTGACGAGACTCTGACATGAAGTTGACATATTCGTTCCCTCAGAGTGACAAAAGGTTTGTCTCTCAGATGCCTACAGATCGGGAGTTATTTGCCTTTTAATAATTGCCTTTCGAATAATCTCTAAAAATTTAAATGTCTCTATCCTCCAAACCCTTGGACATACATTGACGTGACTCTGACAGGAAGTTGACATATACGTTCCCTCAAAGTGACATAAGTTTTGCCTCTCAGATTCCTACAGATCGGGATATATTTGCCTTTTAAAAATTGACTTCCGAATTATCTCGAAAAATTAAAATGTCTCTATCCTCCAAACCCTTGCACACATATTGACGAGACACTGACATGAAGTTCATATTTTCGTTCCCTCAAAGTGACATACGTTTTGTCTCTCAGATGCCTACAGATCGGGAGATATTTGCCTTTAAAAATTGACTTTCGTTTAAACTCGAAAAATTCAAATGTCTCTATACTCCAAACCCTTAGACACACATTGACGTGCCTCTGACAGGAAGTTGACATATACGTTCCCTCAAAGTGACATAAGTTTTGTCTCTCATATTAATACAGATCGGGAGATATTTGCCTTTTCAAAAATTGACTTTCGAATAATCTCGAAAAATTAAAATGTCTTTATCCTCCAAACCCTAGGACATACATTGACGAGACTCTGACATGAAGTTGACATATACGTTCCCTCAATGTGACATAAGGTTTGTCTCCCAGATTCCTACAGATCGGGAGATATTTGCCTTTTGAAAAATTGACTTTTGTATAATATCGAAAAATTAAGATGTCTCTATCCTCCAAACCCTTGCACGTACATTGACGTGACTCTGACATGAAGTTGACATATACGTTCCCTCAAAGTGACATAAGGTTTGTCTCTCAGCTGCCTACAGATCGGGAGATATTTGCCTTTTGAAAAATTGACTTTCGAATAATATCGAAAAATTAAGATGTCTCTATCCTCCAAACCCTTGCACATACATTGACGTGACTCTGACATGAAGTTGACATATACGTTCCCTCAATGTGACATAAGGTTTGTCTCCCAGATTCCTACAGATCGGGAGATATTTGCCTTTACAAAAATTGACTTTTGAATAATCTCGAAAAATTCAAATGTCTCTATACTTCAAACCCTTCTTCTTACATTGTCGTGACTCTGACATGAAGTTGATATGTAAATGTCCTCATAGTGACATGAGTTGTGTCTCTCAGATTCCTACATATCGAGAGATATATACCTCTGAATAATTGACTTTCGAATAACCCTGAAAAATTAAAATGTCTGTATACTGTAAACCCTTGGACATACATTGACGTGACTCTGAGATGACGATTACGTATGCGTTCTCTCAAAGTAACATAAGTTTTGTCTCTCAGATTCCTACAGATCGGGAGATATTTGCCTTTTCAAAACTTGACTTTCGAATAATCTCGAAAAATTAAAATGTCTCTATCCTCCAAACCCTAGGACATACATTGACTTGACTCTGACTGAAAGTTTACATATACGTTCCCTCAATGTGACATAAGTTCTGTCTCTCAGATTCCTTCAGATCGGGAGATATTTGCCTTTTCAAAAATTGACTTTCGAAAAATCACGAAAAATTAAAATGTCTCTATCCTCCAAACCCTTGCACATATATTCACGAGACTCTGACATGAAGTTGATATTTTCGTTCCCTCAAAGTGACATAAGTTTTGTCTCTCAGATTCCTACAGATCGGGAGATATTTGCCTTTTAAGAATTGACTTTCGAATAATCACTAAAAATTTAAATGTTTCTATCCTCCAAACCCTTGGACATACATTGACGAGACTCTGACATGAAGTTAACATATATGTTCCCTCAAAGTGACATTAGTTTTGTCTCTCAGATTCCTACAGATCGGGAGATATTTGCCTTTTAATAATTCATTTTCGAATAATCTCGAAAAATTTAAATGTCTCTATCCTCCAAACCCTTGGACATACATTGACGAGACTATGACATGAAATTGACATATGCGTTTCCTCAAAGTGACATAAGGTTTGTCTCTCAGATGCCTACAGATCGGGAGATATTTGCCTTTAAAAATTGACTTTCAAATAATCTCGAAAAATTAAAATGTCTCTATCGTCCAAACCCTTGGACATACATTGACGAGACTCTGACATGAAGTTGTCATATCCGTTCCCTCAAAGTAACATAAGGTTTGTCTCTCAGATGCCTACAGATCGGGAGATATTGCCTTTTAAATATTGACTTTCGAATAATCTCGAAAAATTAAAATGTCTCTATCGTCCAAACCCTTGGACATACATTGACGAGATTCTGACATGAAGTTGACATATACGATCCCTCAAAGTGACATAAGTTTTGTCTCTCAGATTCCTATAGATCGGGAGATATTTGCCTTTTGAAAAATTGACTTTCGAATAATCTCTAAAAATTTAAATGTCTCTATCCTCCAAACCCTTGGACATACATTGACGAGATTCTGACATGAAGTTGACACATACGTTCCCTCTAAGGGTCATAAGGTTTGTCTCTCAGATCCCTACGGATCGGGAGATATTTGCCTTTGAAAGATTGACTTTCGAATAATCTCTAAAAATATAAATGTCTCTATCCTCCAAACCCTTGGACATACATTGACGTGACTCTGACAGGACGTTTACATATACGTTCCCTCAAAGTGACATAAGTTTTGTCTCTCAGATTCCTACAGATCGGGAGATATTTGCCTTTTAATAATTGACTTTCGAATAATCTCTAAAAATTTAAATGTCTCTATCGTCCAAACCCTTGGACATACATTGACGAGATTCTGACATGAAGTTGACATATACGTTCAATCAAAGTGACATAAGTTTTGTCTTTCAGATTCCTACAGATCGGGAGATATTTGTCTTTTAAAGATTGACTTTCGAATAATCTCGTAAAATTAAAATGTCTCTATCCTCCAAACCCTTGGACACACATTGACGTGACTCTGACAGGACATTTACATATACGTTCCCTCAAAGTGACATAAGGTTTGTCTGTCAGATTCCTACAGATCGGGAGATATTTGCCTTTTAAAAATTGACTTTCGAATAATCTTTAAACATTTAAATGTCTCTATCCTCCAAACCCTTGGACATACATTGACGTGACTCTGACAGAAAGTTGACATATATGTTCCCTCAAAGTGACATTAGTTTTGTCTCTCAGATTCCTACAGATCGGGAGATATTTGCCTTTTAATAATTCACTTTCGAATAATCAAGAAAAATTAAAATGTCTCTACCCTCCAAACCCTTGGATATACATTGACGAGACTCTGACATGAAGTTAACATATGCGTTCCTTCAAAGTGACATAAGGTTTGTCTCTCAGATGCCTACAGATCGGGAGATATTTGCCTTTTAAAAATTGACTTTCAAATAATCTCGAAAAATTTAAATGTCTCTATCGTCCAAACCCTTGGACATACATTGACGAGACTCTGACATGAAGTTGACATATGCGTTCCCTCAAAGTGACATAAGGTTTGTCTCTCAGATGCCTACAGATCGGGAGATATTTGCCTTTTGAATAATTGACTTTCGAATAATCTCGTAAAATTAAAATGTCTCTATCCTCCAAACCCTTGGACATACATTGACGTGACTCTGACAGGACATTTACATACACGTTCCCTCAAAGTGACATAAGTTTTGTCTCTCAGATTCCTACAGATCGGGAGATATTTGCCTTTTAAAAATTGACTTTCGAATAATCTCTAAAAATTAAATGTCTTTATCCTCCAAACTCTTGGACATACATTGACGTGACCCTGACACGAAGTTGACATATATATTCCCTCAAAGTGACATTAGTTTTGTCTCTCAGATTCCTACAGATCGGGCGATATTTGCCTTTTAATAATTCACTTTCGAATAATCTCGAAAAATTTAAATGTCTCTATGCTCCAAACCCTTGGACATACATTGACGAGACTCTGACATGAAGTTGACATATGCGTTCCCTCAAAGTGACATAAGGTTTGTCTCTCACATGCCTACAGATCGGGAGATATTTGCCTTTTAAAAATTGACTTTCAAATAATCTCGAAAAATTAAAATGTCTCTATCGCCCAAACCCTTGGACATACATTGACGAGACTCTGGCATGAAGTTGACATATGCGTTCCCTCAACGTGACATAAGGTTTGTCTCTCAGATGCCTACAGATCGGGACATATTTGCCTTTTAAAAATTGACTTTCGAATAATCTCGAAAAATTAAAATGTCTCTATCGTCCAAACCCTTGGACATACATTGACGAGATTCTGACATGAAGTTGACATATACGTTCCCACAAAGTGACATGAGTTTTGTCTCTCAGATTCCTACAGATCGGGAGATATTTGCCTTTTGAAAAATTGACTTTCGAATAATCTCGAAAATTTAGATGTCTCTATCCTCCAAACCCTTGCACATACATTGACGTGACTCTGACATGAAGTTGACATTTACTTTCCCTCAATGTGACATAAGGTTTGTCTCTCAGATTCCTACAGATCGGGAGATATTTGCCTTTTCAAAAATTGACTTTCGAATAATCTCGAAAAATTCAAATGTCTCTATCCTTCAAACCATTTTTCGTACATTGTCGTGACTCTGACATGAAGTTTATATGTAAATGTCCTCATAGTGACATGAGTTGTGTCTCTCAGATTCCTACAGATCGGGAGATATTTGCCTTTTAAAAATTGACTTTCGAATAATCTCGAAAAATTAAAATGTCTCTATCCTGCAAACCCTTGGACATACATTGACGTGACTCTGACAAAACGATGACGTATGCGTTCCCTCAAAGTGACATAAGTTTTGTCTCTCAGATTCCTACAGATCGGGATATATTTGTTTTTTCAAAACTTGACTTTCGAATAATCTCGAAAAATTAAAATGTCTTTATCCTCCAAACCCTTGGACATACATTGACGTGACTCTGACTGGAAGTTTACATATACGTTACCTCAATGTGACATAAGTTTTGTCTCTCAGATTCCTACAGATCGGGAGATATTTGCCTTTTAAGAATTGACTTTCGAATAATCTCTAAAAATTTAAATGTCTCTATACTCCAAACCCTTGGACATACATTGACGTGACTGTGACATGAAGTTGACATATACGTTCCCTCAAAGTGACATAAGTTTTGTCTCTCAGATTCCTACATATCGGGAGATATTTGCCTTTTCAAAAATTGACTTTCGAATAATCACGAAAAATTAAAATGTCTCTATCCTCCAAACCCTTGCACATATATTGACGAGACTCTGACATGAAGTTGATATTTTCGTTCCCTCAAAGTGACATACGTTTTGTCTCTCAGATGAATACAGATCGGGAGATATTTGCCTTTAAATATTGACTTTCGAATAATCTCGAAAAATTCAAATATCTCTATCCTCCAAACCCTTGGACACACATTGACGTGCCTCTGACAGGAAGTTGACATATACGTTGCCTCAAAGTGATTTAAGTTTTGTCTCTCAGATTCCTACAGATCGGGAGATATTTGCCTTTTAAAAATTGAGTTTCGAATAATCTCTAAAAATTTAAATGTCTCTATCCTCCAGACCCTTTGACATACATTGACGTGACTATGACATGAAGTTGACATGTACGTTCCCTCAAAGTGACATAAGTTTTGTCTCTCATATTAATACAGATCGGGAGATATTTGCCTTTTCAAAAATTGACTTTCGAATAATCTCGAAAAATTTAAATGTCTCTATCCTCCAAACCCTTGGACATACATTGACGAGACTCTGACATGAAGTTGACATGTGCGTTCCCTCAAAGTGACATAAGGTTTGTCTCTCAGATTCCTACAGATCGGGAGATATTTGCCTTTAAAAATTGACTTTCGAATAATCTCTAAAAATTTAAATGTCTCTATCCTCCAAACCCTTCGACATACATTGACGTGAATTTGACAGGAAGTTGACATATACGTTCCCTCAAAGTGACTTAAGTTTTGTCTCTCAGATTCCTACAGATCGGGAGATATTTGCCTTTTAAAAATTGACTTTCGAATAATATCGAAGAATTAAAATGTCTCTATCGTCCAAACCCTTGGACATACATTGAAGAAATTCTGACATGAAGTTTACATATACGTTCCCTCTAAGTGACATAAGTCTTGTCTCTCAGATTCCTACAGATCGGGAGATATTTGCCTTTTGAAAAATTGACTTTCGAATAATCTCGAAAAATTAAGATGTTTCTATCCTCCAAACCCTTGGACATACATTGACGTGACTCTGACATGAAGTTGACATATACGTTCCCTCAATGTGACATAAGGTTTGTCTCTCAGATTATTACAGATCGGGAGATATTTGCCTTTTCAAAAATTGACTTTCGAATAATCTCGAAAAATTCAAATGTCTCTATCCATCAAACCCTTTTTCGTACATTGTCGTGACTCTGACATGAAGTTGATATGTAAATGTCCTCATAGTGACATGAGTTGTGTCTCTCAGATTTCTACATATCGAGAGATATATGCCTCTGAATAATTGACTTTCGAATAACCCTGAAAAATTAAAATGTCTGTATCCTGCACACCCTTGGACATATATTGACGTGACTCTGACATGACGATGACGTATGCGTTCCCTCAAAGTGACATAAGTTTTGTCTCTCAGATTCCTACAGATCGGGAAATATTTGCCTTTTCAAAACTTGACTTTCGAATAATCTCGAAAAATTAAAATGTCTTTATCCTCCAAACCCTTGGACATACATTGACGTGACTCTGACTGGAAGTTTACATATACGTTCCCTCAATGTGACATAAGTTTTGTCTCTCAGATTCCTACAGATCGGGAGATATTTGCCTTTTAAGAATTGACTTTCGAATAATCTCTAAAAATTTAAATGTCTCTATCCTCCAAACACTTGGACATACATTGACGTGACTGTGACATGAAGTTGATATATACGTTCCCTCAAAGTGACATAAGTTTTGTCTCTCAGATTCCTACATATCGGGAGATATTTGCCTTTTCAAAAATTGACTTTCGAATAATCACGAAAAATTAAAATGTCTCTATCCTTCAAACCCTTGCACACATATTGACGAGACACTGACATGAAGTTCATATTTTCGTTCCCTCAAAGTGACATACGTTTTGTCTCTCAGATGCCTACAGATCGGGAGATATTTGCCTTTAAAAATTGACTTTCGTTTAATCTCGAAAAATTCAAATGTCTCTATCCTCCAAACCCTTAGACACACATTGACGTGCCTCTGACAGGAAGTTGACATATACGTTCCCTCAAAGTGACATAAGTTTTGTCTCTCATATTAATACAGATCGGGAGATATTTGCCTTTTCAAAAATTGACTTTCGAATAATCTCGAAAAATTAAAATGTCTTTATCCTCCAAACCCTAGGACATACATTGACGAGACTCTGACATGAAGTTGACATATGCGTTCCCTCAAAGTGACATAAGGTTTGTCTCCCAGATTCCTACAGATCGGGAGATATTTGCCTTTACAAAAATTGACTTTTGAATAATCTCGAAAAATTCAAATGTCTCTATCCTTCAAACCCTTCTTCTTACATTGTCGTGACTCTGACATGAAGTTGATATGTAAATGTCCTCATAGTGACATGAGTTGTGTCTCTCAGATTCCTACATATCGAGAGATATATACCTCTGAATAATTGACTTTGGAATAACCCTGAAAAATTAAAATGTCTGTATACTGCAAACCCTTGGACATACATTGACGTGACTCTGAGATGACGATTACGTAGGCGTTCCCTCAAAGTAACATAAGTTTTGTCTCTCAGATTCCTACAGATCGGGAGATATTTGCCTTTTCAAAACTTGACTTTCGAATAATCTCGAAAAATTAAAATGTCTCTATCCTCCAAACCCTAGGACATACATTGACTTGACTCTGACTGAAAGTTTACATATACGTTCCCTCAATGTGACATAAGTTCTGTCTCTCAGATTCCTTCAGATCGGGAGATATTTGCCTTTTCAAAAATTGACTTTCGAAAAATCACGAAAAATTAAAATGTCTCTATCCTCCAAACCCTTGCACATATATTCACGAGACTCTGACATGAAGTTGATATTTTCGTTCCCTCAAAGTGACATAAGTTTTGTCTCTCAGATTCCTACAGATCGGGAGATATTTGCCTTTTAAGAATTGACTTTCGAATAATCACTAAAAATTTAAATGTTTCTATCCTCCAAACCCTTGGACATACATTGACGAGACTCTGACATGAAGTTAACATATATGTTCCATCAAAGTGACATTAGTTTTGTCTCTCAGATTCCTACAGATCGGGAGATATTTGCCTTTTAATAATTCATTTTCGAATAATCTCGAAAAATTTAAATGTCTCTATCCTCCAAACCCTTGCACATACATTGACGAGACTCTGACATGAAATTGACATATGCGTTTCCTCAAAGTGACATAAGGTTTGTCTCTCAGATGCCTACAGATCGGGAGATATTTGCCTTTAAAAATTGACTTTAAAATAAACTCGAAAAATTAAAATGTCTCTATCGTCCAAACCCTTGGACATACATTGACGAGACTCTGACATGAAGTTGTCATATCCGTTCCCTCAAAGTAACATAAGGTTTGTCTCTCAGATGCCTACAGATCGGGAGATATTGCCTTTTAAATATTGACTTTCGAATAATCTCGAAAAATTAAAATGTCTCTATCGTCCAAACCCTTGGACATACATTGACGAGATTCTGACATGAAGTTGACATATACGATCCCTCAAAGTGACATAAGTTTTGTCTCTCAGATTCCTATAGATCGGGAGATATTTGCCTTTTGAAAAATTGACTTTCGAATAATCTCTAAAAATTTAAATGTCTCTATCCTCCAAACCCTTCGACATACATTGACGTGACTATGACAGGAAGTTGACATATACGTTCCCTCAAAGTGACATAAGTTTTGTCTCTCTGATTCCTACAGATCGGGAGATATTTGCCTTTTAATAATTGACTTTCGAATAATCTCTAAAAATTTAAATGTCTCTATCGTCCAAACCCTTGGACATACATTGACGAGATTCTGACATGAAGTTGACATATACGTTCCCTCTAAGGGTCATAAGTTTTGTCTCTCAGATCCCTACAGATCGGGAGATATTTGCCTTTGAAAGATTGACTTTCGAATAATCTCTAAAAATATAAATGTCTCTATCCTCCAAACCCTTGGACATACATTGACGTGACTCTGATAGGACGTTTACATATACGTTCCCTCAAAGTGACATAAGTTTTGTCTCTCAGATTCCTACAGATCGGGAGATATTTGCCTTTTAATAATTGACTTTCGAATAATCTCTAAAAATTTAAATGTCTCTATCGTCCAAACCCTTGGACATACATTGACGAGATTCTGACGTGAAGTTGACATATACGTTCCCTCAAAGTGACATAAGTTTTGTCTTTCAGATTCCTACAGATCGGGAGATATTTGTCTTTTAAAGATTGACTTTCGAATAATCTCGTAAAATTAAAATGTCTTTATCCTCCAAACCCTTGGACACACATTGACGTGACTCTGACAGGACATTTACATATACGTTCCCTCAAAGTGACATAAGGTTTGTCTGTCAGATTCCTACAGATCGGGAGATATTTGCCTTTTAAAAATTGACATTCGAATAATCTCTAAACATTTAAATGTCTCTATCCTCCAAACCCTTGGACATACATTGACGTGACTCTGACAGAAAGTTGACATATATGTTCCCTCAAAGTGACATTAGTTTTGTCTCTCAGATTCCTACAGATCGGGAGATATTTGCCTTTTAATAATTCACTTTCGAATAATCAAGAAAAATTAAAATGTCTCTACCCTCCAAACCCTTGGACATACATTGACGAGACTCTGACATGAAGTTAACATATGCGTTCCCTCAAAGTGACATAAGGTTTGTCTTTCAGATGCCTACAGATCGGGAGATATTTGCCTTTTAAAAATTGACTTTCAAATAATCTCGAAAAATTTAAATGTCTCTATCGTCCAAACCCTTGGACATACACTGACGAGACTCTGACATGTAGTTGACATATACGTTCCCTCAAAGTGGCATTAGTTTTGTCTCTCAGAATCCTACAGATCGGGAGATATTTGCATTTTAAAAATTGACTTTGGAATAATCTCGAAAAATTTAAATGTCTCTATCGTCCAAACCCTTGGACATACATTGACGAGATTCTGACATGAAGTTGACATATACGTTCCCTCTAAGGGTCATAAGTTTTGTATGTCAGATCCCTACAGATCGGGAGATATTTGCCTTTGAAAGATTGACTTTCGAATAATCTCTAAAAATATAAATGTCTCTATCCTCCAAACCCTTGGACATACATTGACGTGACTCGGACAGGACGTTTACATATACGTTCCCTCAAAGTGACATAAGTTTTGTCTCTCAGATTCCTACAGATCGGGAGATATTTGCCTTTTAATAATTGACTTTCGAATAATCTCTAAAAATTTAAATTTCTCTATCGTCCAAACCCTTGGACATACATTGACGAGATTCTGACATGAAGTTGACATATACGTTCCCTCAAAGTGACATAAGTTTTGTCTTTTAGATTCCTACAGATCGGGAGATATTTGTCTTTTAAAGATTGACTTTCGAATAATCTCGTAAAAATAAAATGTCTCTATCCTCCAAACCCTTGGACACACATTGACGTGACTCTGACATGAAGTTGACATATACGTTCCCTCAAAGTGACATAAGTTTTGTCTCTCAGATTCCTACAGATCGGGAGATATTTGCCTTTTAATAATTGACTTTCGAATAATCTCTAAAAATTTAAATTTCTCTATCGTCCAAACCCTTGGACATACATTGACGAGATTCTGACATGAAGTTGACATATACGTTCCCTCAAAGTGACATAAGTTTTGTCTCTCAGATTACTACAGATCGGGAGATATTTGCCTTTTAATAATGACTTTCGAATAATCTCGAAAAATTAAATGTCTCTATCCTCCAAACCCTTGGACATACATTGACGTGACTCTGACAGGAAGTTGACATATATGTTCCCTCAAAGTGACATAAGTTTTGTCTCTCAGATGCCTACAGATCGAGAGATATTTGCCTTTTGAATAATTGACTTTCGAATAATCTCGAAAAGTTTTAATGTCTCTATCGTCCAAACCCTTGGACATACATTGACGAGACTCTGACATGTAGTTGACATATACGTTCCCTCAAAGTGGCATTAGTTTTGTCTCTCAGAATCCTACAGATCGGGAGATATTTGCCTTTTAAAAATTGACTTTGGAATAATCTCGAAAAATTAAAATGTCTCTATCCTCCAAACCCTTGGACATACATTGACGAGACTCTGACATGAAGTTGACATATGCGTTCCCTCAAAGTGGCATAAGGTTTGTCTCTCATATGCCTACAGATCGGGAGATATTTGCCTTTTAAAAATTGACTTTCGAATAATCTCGTAAAATTAAAATGTCTCTATCGTCCAAACCCTTGGACATACATTGACGTGACTCTGACAGGACATTTACATATACGTTCCCTCAAGGTGACATAAGTGTTGTCTCTCAGATTACTACAGATCGGGAGATATTTGCCTTTTAATAATGACTTTCGAATAATCTCGAAAAATTAAATGTCTCTATCCTCCAAACCCTTGGACATACATTGACGTGACTCTGACAGGAAGTTGACATATATGTTCCCTCAAAGTGACATAAGTTTTGTCTCTCAGATTCCTACAGATCGGGAGATATTTGCTTTTTAAAAATTGACTTTCGAATAATCTCTAAAAATTTAAATGTCTCTATCCTCCAAACCCTTGGACATACATTGACGTGACTCTGACAGGATGTTGACATATATGTTCCCTCAAAGTGACATTAGTTTTGTCTCTCAGATTCCTACAGATCGGGAGATATTTGCCTTTTAATAATTCACTTTCGAATAATGTCGAAAAATTAAAATATCTCTATCCTCCAAACCCTCGGATATACATTAACGAGATTCTGACATGAAGTTGACATATACGTTCCCTCAAAGTGACATAAGGTTTCTCTCTCAGATGAATACAGATCGGGAGATATTTGCCTTTAAAAATTGAGTTTCAAATAATCTCGAAAAATTAAAATGTCTCTATCGCCCAAACCCTTGGACATACATTGACGAGACTCTGACATGAAGTTGACGTATACGTTCCCTCAAAGTGACATAAGTTTTGTCTCTCAGGTTCCTACAGATCGGGAGATATTTGCCTTTTAAAAATTGACTTTCGAATAATCTCGTAAAATGAAAATGTGTCTATCCTCCAAACCCTTGGACATACATTGACGTGACTCTGACAGGACATTTACATACACGTTCCCTCAAAGTGACATAAGTTTTGTCTCTCAGATTCTTACAGATCGGGAGATATTTGCCTTTTAAAAATTGACTTTCGAATAATCTCTAAAAATTAAATGTCTCTATCCTCCAAACTCTTGGACATACATTGACGTGACCCTGACACGAAGTTGACATATATGTTCCCTCAAAGTGACATTAGTTTTGTCTCTCAGATTCCTACAGATCGGGAGATATTTGCCTTTTAATAATTCACTTTCGAATAATCTCGAAAAATTTAAATGTCTCTATGCTCCAAACCCTTGGACATACATTGACGAGACTCTGACATGAAGTTGACATATGCGTTCCCTCAAAGTGACATAAGGTTTGTCTCTCACATGCCTACAGATCGGGAGATATTTGCCTTTTAAAAATTGACTTTCAAATAATCTCGAAAAATTAAAATGTCTCTTTCGCCCAAACCCTTGGACATACATTGACGAGACTCTGGCATGAAGTTGACATATGCGTTCCCTCAACGTGACATAAGGTTTGTCTCTCAGATGCCTACAGATCGGGACATATTTGCCTTTTAAAAATTGACTTTCGAATAATCTCGAAAAATTAAAATGTCTCTATAGTCCAAACCCTTGGACATACATTGACGAGATTCTGACAGGAAGTTGCCATATACGTTCCCTCAAAGTGACGTAAGTTTTGTCTCTCAGATTCCTACAGATCGGGAGATATTTGCCTTTAAAAATTGACTTTCGAATAATCTCTAAAAATTTAAATGTCTCTATCGTCCAAACCCTTGGACATACATTGACGAGATTCTGACATGAAGTTGACATATACGTTCCCACAAAGTGACATGAGTTTTGTCTCTCAGATTCCTACAGATCGGGAGATATTTGCCTTTTGAAAAATTGACTTTCGAATAATCTCGAAAATTTAGATGTCTCTATCCTCCAAACCCTTGCACATACATTGACGTGACTCTGACATGAAGTTGACATATACTTTCCCTCAATGTGACATAAGGTTTGTCTCTCTGATTCCTACAGATCGGGAGATATTTGCCTTTTCAAAAATTGACTTTCGAATAATCTCGAAAAATTCAAATGTCTCTATCCTTCAAACCATTTTTCGTACATTGTCGTGACTCTGACATGAAGTTTATATGTAAATGTCCTCATAGTGACATGAGTTGTGTCTCTCAGATTCCTACAGATCGGGAGATATTTGCCTTTTAAAAATTGACTTTCGAATAATCTTGAAAAATTAAAATGTCTCTATCCTGCAAACCCTTGGACATACATTGACGTGACACTGACAAAACGATGACGTATGCGTTCCCTCAAAGTGACATAAGTTTTGTCTCTCAGATTCCTACAGATCGGGAGATATTTGTTTTTTCAAAACTTGACTTTCGAATAATCTCGAAAAATTAAAATGTCTTTATCCTCCAAACCCTTGGACATACATTGACGTGACTCTGACTGGAAGTTTACATATACGTTACCTCAATGTGACATAAGTTTTGTCTCTCAGATTCCTACAGATCGGGAGATATTTGCCTTTTAAAAATTGACTTTCGAATAATCTCGAAAAATTAAAATGTCTCTATAGTCCAAACCCTTGGACATACATTGACGAGATTCTGACAGGAAGTTGCCATATACGTTCCCTCAAAGTGACGTAAGTTTTGTCTCTCAGATTCCTACAGATCGGGAGATATTTGCCTTTAAAAATTGACTTTCGAATAATCTCTAAAAATTTAAATGTCTCTATCGTCCAAACCCTTGGACACACATTGACGAGATTCTGACATGAATTTGACATATACGTTCCCACAAAGTGACATGAGTTTTGTCTCTCAGATTCCTACAGATCGGGAGATATTTGCCTTTTGAAAAATTGACTTTCGAATAATCTCGAAAATTTAGATGTCTCTATCCTCCAAACCCTTGCACATACATTGACGTGACTCTGACATGAAGTTGACATATACTTTCCCTCAATGTGACATAAGGTTTGTCTCTCAGATTCCTACAGATCGGGAGATATTTGCCTTTTCAAAAATTGACTTTCGAATAATCTCGAAAAATTCAAATGTCTCTATCCTTCAGACCATTTTTCGTACATTGTCGTGACTCTGACATGAAGTTTATATGTAAATGTCCTCATAGTGACATGAGTTGTGTCTCTCAGATTCCTACAGATCGGGAGATATTTGCCTTTTAAAAATTGACTTTCGAATAATCTCGAAAAATTAAAATGTCTCTATCCTGCAAACCCTTGGACATACATTGACGTGACTCTGACAAAACGATGACGTATGCGTTCCCTCAAAGTGACATAAGTTTTGTCTCTCAGATTCCTACAGATCGGGAGATATTTGTTTTTTCAAAACTTGACTTTCGAATAATCTCGAAAAATTAAAATGTCTTTATCCTCCAAACCCTTGGACATACATTGACGTGACTCTGACTGGAAGTTTACATATACGTTACCTCAATGTGACATAAGTTTTGTCTCTCAGATTCCTACAGATCGGGAGATATTTGCCTTTTAAGAATTGACTTTCGAATAATCTCTAAAAATTTAAATGTCTCTATACTCCAAACCCTTGGACATACATTGACGTGACTGTGACATGAAGTTGACATATACGTTCCCTCAAAGTGACATAAGTTTTGTCTCTCAGATTCCTACATATCGGGAGATATTTGCCTTTTCAAAAATTGACTTTCGAATAATCACGAAAAATTAAAATGTCTCTATCCTCCAAACCCTTGCACATATATTGACGAGACTCTGACATGAAGTTGATATTTTCGTTCCCTCAAAGTGACATACGTTTTGTCTCTCAGATGCCTACAGATCGGGAGATATTTGCCTTTAAATATTGACTTTCGAATAATCTCGAAAAATTCAAATATCTCTATCCTCCAAACACTTGGACACACATTGACGTGCCTCTGACAGGAAGTTGACATATACGTTGCCTCAAAGTGACATAAGTTTTGTCTCTCAGATTCCTACAGATCGGGAGATATTTGCCTTTTAAAAATTTAGTTTCGAATAATCTCTAAAAATTTAAATGTCTCTATCCTCCAGACCCTTTGACATACATTGACGTGACTATGACATGAAGTTGACATGTACGTTCCCTCAAAGTGACATAAGTTTTGTCTCTCATATTAATACAGATCGGGAGATATTTGCCTTTTCAAAAATTGACTTTCGAATAATCTCGAAAAATTTAAATGTCTCTATCCTCCAAACCCTTGGACATACATTGACGAGACTCTGACATGAAGTTGACATGTGCGTTCCCTCAAAGTGACATAAGGTTTGTCTCTCAGATGCCTACAGATGGGGAGATATTTGCCTTTTAAAAATTGACTTTCGAATAATCTCGAAAAATTAAAATGTCTCTATCGTCCAAACCCTTGGACATACATTGACGTGACTCTGACAGGAAGTTGACATAAACGTTCCCTCAAAGTGACATAAGTTTTCTCTCAGATTCCTACAGATCCGGAGATATTTGCCTTTAAAAATTGACTTTCGAATAATCTCTAAAAATTTAAATGTCTCTATCCTCCAAACCCTTCGACATACATTTACGTGACTTTGACAGGAAGTTGACATATACGTTCCCTCAAAGTGACTTAAGTTTTGTCTCTCAGATTCCTAGAGATCGGGAGATATTTGCCTTTTAAAAATTGACTTTCGAATAATATCGAAGAATTAAAATGTCTCTATCGTCCAAACCCTTGGACATACATTGAAGAAATTCTGACATGAAGTTGACATATACGATCCCTCAAAGTGACATAAGTTTTGTCTCTCAGATTCCTATAGATCGGGAGATATTTGCCTTTTGAAAAATTGACTTTCGAATAATCTCTAAAAATTTAAATGTCTCTATCCTCCAAACCCTTCGACATACATTGACGTGACTATGACAGGAAGTTGACATATACGTTCCCTCAAAGTGACATAAGTTTTGTCTCTCTGATTCCTACAGATCGGGAGATATTTGCCTTTTAATAATTGACTTTCGAATAATCTCTAAAAATTTAAATGTCTCTATCGTCCAAACCCTTGGACATACATTGACGAGATTCTGACATGAAGTTGACATATACGTTCCCTCTAAGGGTCATAAGTTTTGTCTCTCAGATCCCTACAGATCGGGAGATATTTGCCTTTGAAAGATTGACTTTCGAATAATCTCTAAAAATATAAATGTCTCTATCCTCCAAACCCTTGGACATACATTGACGTGACTCTGATAGGACGTTTACATATACGATCCCTCAAAGTGACATAAGTTTTGTCTCTCAGATTCCTACAGATCGGGAGATATTTGCCTTTTAATAATTGACTTTCGAATAATCTCTAAAAATTTAAATGTCTCTATCGTCCAAACCCTTGGACATACATTGACGAGATTCTGACATGAAGTTGACATATACGTTCCCTCAAAGTGACATAAGTTTTGTCTTTCAGATTCCTACAGATCGGGAGATATTTGTCTTTTAAAGTTTGACTTTCGAATAATCTCGTAAAATTAAAATGTCTTTATCCTCCAAACCCTTGGACACACATTGACGTGACTCTGACAGGACATTTACATATACGTTCCCTCAAAGTGACATAAGGTTTGTCTGTCAGATTCCTACAGATCGGGAGATATTTGCCTTTTAAAAATTGACTTTCGAATAATCTCTAAACATTTAAATGTCTCTATCCTCCAAACCCTTAGACATACATTGACGTGACTCTGACAGAAAGTTGACATATATGTTCCCTCAAAGTGACATTAGTTTTGTCTCTCAGATTCCTACAGATCGGGAGATATTTGCCTTTTAATAATTCACTTTCGAATAATCAAGAAAAATTAAAATGTCTCTACCCTCCAAACCCTTGGACATACATTGACGAGACTCTGACATGAAGTTAACATATGCGTTCCCTCAAAGTGACATAAGGTTTGTCTCTCAGATGCCTACAGATCGGGAGATATTTGCCTTTTAAAAATTGACTTTCAAATAATCTCGAAGAATTTAAATGTCTCTATCGTCCAAACCCTTGGACATACATTGACGAGACTCTGACATGAAGTTGACATATGCGTTCCCTCAAAGTGACATAAGGTTTGTCTCTCAGATGCCTACAGATCGGGAGATATTTGCCTTTTGAATAATTGACTTTCGAATAATCTCGAAAAGTTTTAATGTCTCTATCGTCCAAACCCTTGGACATACATTGACGAGACTCTGACATGTAGTTGACATATACGTTCCCTCAAAGTGGCATTAGTTTTGTCTCTCAGAATCCTACAGATCGGGAGATATTTGCCTTTTAAAAATTGACTTTGGAATAATCTCGAAAAATTAAAATGTCTCTATCCTCCAAACCCTATTACATACATTGACGAGACTCTGACATGAAGTTGACATATGCGTTCCCTCAAAGTGACATAAGGTTTGTCTCTCATATGCCTACAGATCGGGAGATATTTGCCTTTTAAAAATTGACTTTCGAATAATCTCGTAAAATTAAAATGTCTCTATCCTCCAAACCCTTGGACATACATTGACGTGACTCTGACAGGACATTTACATATACGTTCCCTCAAGGTGACATAAGTTTTGTCTCTCAGATTACTACAGATCGGGAGATATTTGCCTTTTAATAATGACTTTCGAATAAACTCGAAAAATTAAATGTCTCTATCCTCCAAACCCTTGGACATACATTGACGTGACTCAGACAGGAAGTTGACATATATGTTCCCTCAAAGTGACATAAGTTTTGTCTCTCAGATTCCTACAGATCGGGAGATATTTGCCTTTTGAAAAATTGACTTTCGAATAATCTCGAAAAATTAAAATGTCTCTATCCTCCAAACCCTTGGACTTACTTTGACGAGACTCTGACATGAAGTTGACATATGCGTTCCCTCAAAGAGACATAAGGTTTGTCTTTCAGATGCCTACAGATCGGGAGATATTTACCTTTTAATAATTGACTTTCGAATAATCTCGAAAAATTAAAATGTCTCTATCGTCCAAACCCTTGGACATACATTGACGAGATTCTGACATGAAGTTGACATATACGTTCCCTCAAAGTGACATAAGTTTTGTCTCTTAGATTAATATTGATCGGGAGATATTTGCCTTTTAAAAATTGACTTCCGAATAATCTCTAAAAATTTAAATGTCTCTATCCTCTAAACCCTTCGACATACATTGACGTGACTATGGCATGAAGTTGACATATACGTTCCCTCAAAGTGACATAAGTTTTTTCTCTCAGATTCCTACAGATCGGGAGATATTTGCCTTTTGAAAAATTGACTTTCGAATAATCTCTAAAAATTTAAATGTCTCTATCCTCCAAACCCTTCGACATACATTGACGTGACTATGACAGGAAGTTGACATATACGTTCCCTCAAAGTGACATAAGTTTTGTCTCTCTGATTCCTACAGATCGGGAGATATTTGCCTTTTAATAATTGACTTTCGAATAATCTCTAAAAATTTAGATGTCTCTATCGTCCAAACCCTTGGACATACATTGACGAGATTCTGACATGAAGTTGACATATACGTTCCCTCAAAGTGACATAAGTTTTGTCTTTTAGATTCCTACAGATCGGGAGATATTTGTCTTTTAAAGATTGACTTTCGAATAATCTCGTAAAAATAAAATGTCTCTATCCTCCAAACCCTTGGACACACATTGACGTGACTCTGACATGAAGTTGACATATGCGTTCCCTCAAAGTGACATAAGGTTTGTCTCTCAGATGCCTACAGATCGGGAGATATTTGCCTTTTGAATAATTGACTTTCGAATAATCTCGAAAAGTTTTAATGTCTCTATCGTCCAAACCCTTGGACATACATTGACGAGACTCTGACATGAAGTTGACATATGCGTTCCCTCAAAGTGGCATAAGGTTTGTCTCTCATATGCCTACAGATCGGGAGATATTTGCCTTTTAAAAATTGACTTTGGAATAATCTCGAAAAATTAAAATGTCTCTATCCTCCAAACCCTTGGACATTCATTGACGAGACTCTGACATGAAGTTGACATATGCGTTCCCTCAAAGTGGCATAAGGTTTGTCTCTCATATGCCTACAGATCGGGAGATATTTGCCTTTTAAAAATTGACTTTCGAATAATCTCGTAAAATTAAAATGTCTCTATCGTCCAAACCCTTGGACATACATTGACGTGACTCTGACAGGACATTTACATATACGTTCCCTCAAGGTGACATAAGTTTTGTCTCTCAGATTACTACAGATCGGGAGATATTTGCCTTTTAATAATGACTTTCGAATAATCTCGAAAAATTAAATGTCTCTATCCTCCAAACCCTTGGACATACATTGACGTGACTCTGACAGGAAGTTGACATATATGTTCCCTCAAAGTGACATAAGTTTTGTCTCTCAGATTCCTACAGATCGGGAGATATTTGCCTTTTAAAAATTGACTTTCGAATAATCTCTAAAAATTTAAATGTCTCTATCCTCCAAACCGTTGGACATACATTGACGTGACTCTGACAGGATGTTGACATATATGTTCCCTCAAAGTGACATTAGTTTTGTCTCTCAGATTCCTACAGATCGGGAGATATTTGCCTTTTAATAATTCACTTTCGAATAATGTCGAAAAATTAAAATATCTCTATCCTCCAAACCCTCGGATATACATTAACGAGATTCTGACATGAAGTTGACATATGCGTTCCCTCAAAGTGACATAAGGTTTCTCTCTCAGATGAATACAGATCGGGAGATATTTGCCTTTAAAAATTGAGTTTCAAATAATCTCGAAAAATTAAAATGTCTCTATCGCCCAAACCCTTGGACATACATTGACGAGACTCTGACATGAAGTTGACGTATACGTTCCCTCAAAGTGACATAAGTTTTGTCTCTCAGGTTCCTACAGATCGGGAGATATTTGCCTTTTAAAAATTGACTTTCGAATAATCTCGTAAAATGAAAATGTGTCTATCCTCCAAACCCTTGGACATACATTGACGTGACTCTGACAGGACATTTACATACACGTTCCCTCAAAGTGACATAAGTTTTGTCTCTCAGATTCCTACAGATCGGGAGATATTTGCCTTTTAAAAATTGACTTTCGAATAATCTCTAAAAATTAAATGTCTCTATCCTCCAAACTCTTGGACATACATTGACGTGACCCTGACACGAAGTTGACATATATGTTCCCTCAAAGTGACATTAGTTTTGTCTCTCAGATTCCTACAGATCGGGAGATATTTGCCTTTTCATAAATTGACTTTCGAATAATCTCGAAAAATTCAAATGTCTCTATCCTTCAAACCCTTTTTCGTACATTGTCGTGACTCTGACATGAAGTTGATATGTAAATGTCCTCATAATGACATGAGTTGTGTCTCTCAGATTTTTACATATCGAGAGATATATGCCTCTGAATAATTGACTTTCGAATAACCCTGAAAAATTAAAATGTCTGTATCCTGCAAACCCTTGGACATATATTGACGTGTCTCTGACATGACGATGACGTATGCGTTCCCTCAAAGTGACATAAGTTTTGTCTCTCAGATTCCTACAGATCGGGAGATATTTGCCTTTTCAAAACTTGACTTTCGAATAATCTCGAAAAATTAAAATGTCTTTATCCTCCAAACCCTTGGACATTCATTGACGAGACTCTGACATGAAGTTGATATTTTCGTTCCCTCAATGTGACATACGTTTTGTCTCTCAGATGCCTACAGATCGGGAGATATTTGCCTTTAAAAATGGACTTTCGAATAATCTCGAAAAATTCAAATGTCTCTATCCTCCAAACCCTTGGACATACACTGACGAGACTCTGACATAAAGTTGACATATGCGTTCCCTCAAAGTGACATAAGGTTATGTCTCTCAGATGAATACAGATCGGGAGATGTTTGCCCTTTAAGAATTGACTTTCAAATAATCTCGAAAAATTGAAATGTCTCTATCGTCCAAACCCTTGGACATACATTAACGAGATTCTGACATGAAGTTGACATATACGTTCCCTCAAAGTGACATAAGTTTTGTCTCTCAGATTCCTACAGATCGGGAGATATTTGCCTTTTAAAAATTGACTTTCGAATAATCTCGTAAAATTAAAATGTCTCTATCCTCCAAACCCTTGGACATACATTGACGTGACTCTGACAGGACATTTACACATACGTTCCCTCAAAGTGAAATACGTTTTGTCTCTCAGATTCCTATTGATCGGGAGATATTTGAATTTTAAAAATTGACTTTCGAATAATCTCTAAAAATGTAAATGTCTCTATCCTCCAAACCCTTGGACATACATTGACGTGACTCTGATAGGAAGTTGACATATATGTTCCCTCAAAGTCACATAAGTTTTGTCTCTCAGATGCCTACAGATCGGTAGATATTTGCCTTCTAAAAATTGACTTTCGAATAATCTCTAAAAATTTAAATGTCTCTATCCTCCAAAGCCTTGGACATACATTGACGTGACTCTGACAGGAAGTTGACATGTATATTCCCTCAAAGTGACATTAGTTTTGTCTCTCAGATTCCTACGCATCGGGAGATATTTGCCTTTAAATAATTCACTTCCAAATAATCTCGAAAAATTATAATGTCTCTATCGTCCAAACCCTTGGACATACATTGACGAGACTCTGACATGCAGTTAACATATGCGTTCCCTCATAGTGCCATAAGGGTTGTCTCTCATATGCATACAGATCGGGAGATATTTGCCTTTAAAAATTGACTTTCGAATAATCTCGAAAAATTTAAATGTCGCTATCGTCCAAACCCTTGGACATACATTGACGAGATTCTGACATGAAGTTGACATATACTTTCCTCTAAGTGACATAAGTTTTGTCTCTCAGATTCCTACAGATCGGGAGATATTTGCCTTTTAAAAATTGACTTTCGAATAATCTATAAAAATTTAAATGTCTCTATCCTCCAAACCCTTGGACATACATTGACGTGACTATGACATGAAGTTGACATATACGTTCCCTCAATGTGACATAAGGTTTGTCTCTCAGATTCTTACAGATCGGGAGATATTTGCCTTTTCAAAAATTGACTTTCGAATAATCTCGAAAAATTCAAATGTCTCTATACATCAAACCCTTTTTCGTACATTGTCGTGACTCTGACATGACGTTGATATGTAAATGTCCTCATAGTGACATGAGTTTTGTATCTCAGATTCCTACATATCGAGAGATATATGCCTCTGAATAATTGACTTTCGAATAACCCTGAAAAATTAAAATGTCTGTATCCTGCACACCCTTGGATATATATTGACGTGACTCTGACATGACGATGACGTATGCGTTCCCTCAAAGTGACATAAGTTTTGTCTCTCAGATTCCTACAGATCGGGAGATATTTGCCTTTTCAAAACTTGACTTTCCAATAATCTCGAAAAATTAAAATGTCTTTATCCTCCAAACCCTTGGACATACATTGACGTGACTCTGACTGGAAGTTTACATATACGTTCCCTCAATGTGACATAAGTTTTGTCTCTCAGATTCCTACAGATCGGGAGATATTTGCCTTTTAAGAACTGACTTTCGAATAATCTCTAAAAATTTAAATGTCTCTATACTCCAAACCCTTGGACATACATTGACGTGACTGTGACATGAAGTTGACATATACGTTCCCTCAAAGTGACATAAGTTTTGTCTCTCAGATTCCTACATATCGGGAGATATTTGCCCTTTCAAAAATTGACTTTCGAATAATCACGAAAAATTAAAATGTCTCTATCCTCCAAACCCTTGCACATATTTTGACGAGACTCTGACATGAAGTTGATATTTTCGTTCCCTCAAAGTGACATACGTTTTGTCTCTCAGATGCCTACAGATCGGGAGATATTTGCCTTTAAATATTGACTTTCGAATAATCTCGAAAAATTCAAATGTCTCTATCCTCCAAACCCTTGGACATACATTGACGTGACTCTGATAGGAAATTGACATATATGTTCCCTCAAAGTCACATAAGTTTTGTCTCTCAGATGCCTACAGATCGGTAGATATTTGCCTTCTAAAAATTGACTTTCGAATAATCTCTAAAAATTTAAATGTCTCTATCCTCCAAACCCTTGGACATACATTGACGTGACTCTGACAGGAAGTTGACATATATATTCCCTCAAAGTGACATTAGTTTTGTCTCTCAGATTCCTACGGATCGGGAGATATTTGCCTTTAAATAATTCACTTCCAAATAATCTCGAAAAATTAAAATGTCTCTATCGTCCAAACCCTTGGACATACATTGTCGAGACTCTGACATGCAGTTGACATATGCGTTCCCTCATAGTGCCATAAGAATTGTCTCTCATATGCCTACAGATCGGGAGATATTTGCCTTTTAAAAATTGACTTTCGAATAATCTCGAAAAATTGAAATGTCGCTATCGTCCAAACCCCTGGACATACATTGACGAGATTCTGACATGAAGTTGACATATACGTTCCCTCTAAGTGACATAAGTTTTGTCTCTCAGATTCCTACAGATCGGGAGATATTTGCCTTTTAAAAATTGACTTTCGAATAATCTATAAAAATTTAAATGTCTCTATCCTCCAAACCCTTGGACATACATTGACGTGACTCTGACCGAAAGTTGACATATACGTTCCCTCAAAGTAACATAAGTTTTGTCTATCAGATTCCAACAGATTGGGAGATATTTGCCTTTTAAAAATTGACTTTCGAATAATCTCTAAAAATTTAAATGTCTCTATCCTCCAAACCCTTCGAAATACATTGACGTGACTATGACATGAAGTTGACATATACGTTCCCTCAAAGTGACATAAGTTTTGTCTCTCAGATTAATACAGATCGGGAGATATTTGCCTTTTCAAAAATTGACTTTCGAATAATCTCGAAAAATTAAAATGTCTCTATCCTCCAAACCCTTGGACATACATTGACGAGACTCTGACATGAAGTTGACATATGCGATCCCTCAAAGTGGCATAATGGTTGTCTCTCATATGCCTACAGATCGGGAGATATTTGCCTTTTAAAAATTGACTTTCGAATAAGCTCTAAAAATTTAAATGTCTCTATCCTGCAAACCCTTGGACATACATTGACGTGACTCTGACAGGAAGTTGACATATATATTCCCTCAAAGTGATATTAGTTTTGTCTCTCAGATGCCTACAGATCGGGAGATATTTGCCATTTAATAATTGACTTTCGAATAATCTCGTAAAAATTAAAATGTCTCTATTCTCCAAACCCTTGAACATACATTGACGAGACTCTGACATGAAGTTGACATATATGTTCCCTCAAAGTGACATAAGTTTTGTCTCACAGATGCTTACAGATCGGTAGATATTTACCTTCTAAAAATTGACTTTCGAATAATCTCTAAAAATTTAAATGTCTCTATCCTGCAAACCCTTTTACATACATTGACGTGACTCTGACAGGAAGTTGACATATATATTCCCTCAAAGTGACATTAGTTTTGTCTCTCAGATTCCTACGTATCGGGAGATATTTGCCTTTAAATAATTCACTTCCAAATAATCTCGAAAAATTAAAATGTCTCTATCGTCCAAATCCTTGGACATACAATGACGAGACTCTGACATGCAGTTGACATATGCGTTCCCTCAAAGTGACATAAGGGTTGTCTCTCATATGCCTACAGATCGGGAGATATTTGCCTTTAAAAAATTGACTTTCGAATAATCTCGAAAAATTAAAATGTCTCTATCGTCCAAACCCTTGGACATACATTGACGAGATTCTGACATCAAGTTGACATATACGTTCCCTCTAAGTGACATAAGTTTTGTCTCTCAGATTCCTACAGATCGGGAGATATTTGCCTTTTAAAAATTGACTTTCGAATAATCTATAAAAATTTAAATGTCTCTATCCTCCAAACCCTTGGACATACATTGACGTGACTCAGACCGGAAGTTGACATATACGTTCCCTCAAAGTGACATAAGTTCTGTCTCTCAGATTCCAACAGATTGGGAGATATTTGCCTTTTAAAAATTGACTTTCGAATAATCTCTAAAAATTTAAAAGTCTCTATCCTCCATTCCCTTCGAAATACATTGACGTGACTATGACATGAAGTTGACATATACGTTCCCTCAAAGTGACATAAGTTTTGTCTCTCAGATTCATACAGATCGGGAGATATTTGCCTTTTCAAAAATTGACTTTCGAATAATCTCGAAAAATTAAAATGTCTCTATCGTCCAAACCCTTGGACATACATTGACGAGATTCTCACATGAAGTTGACATATACGTTCCCTCAAAGTGACATAAGTTTTGTCTCTTAGATTCCTATTGATCGGGAGATATTTGCCTTTTCAAAAATTGACTTTCGAATAATCTCTAAAAATTTAAATGTCTCTATCCTCCAAACCCTTGGACATACATTGACGTGCCTCTGACAGCAAGTTGACATATACGTTCCCTCAAAGTGACATAAGTTTTGTCTCTCAGATTCCTACAGATCGGGAGATATTTGCCTTTTAAAAATTGACTTTCGAATAATCTCGAAAAATTAAAATGTCTCTATCCTCCAAACCCTTTAACATACATTGACGAGACTCTGACATGAAGTTGACATATGCTTTCCCTCATGTGACATAAGGTTTGTTTCTCAGATGCCTACAGATCGGGAGATATTTGCCTTTTAGAAATTGACTTTCGAATAATCTCGAAAAATTAAAATATCTCTATCGTCCACACCCTTGGACATACATTGACGAGATTCTGACATCTAGTTGACATATACGTTCCCTCAAGGTGACATAAGTTTTGTCTCTCTGATTCCTACAGATCTTGAGATATTTGCCTTTTCAAAAATTGACTTTCGAATAATCTCTAAAAATTTAAATGTCTCTATCCTCCAAACCCTTGGACATACATTGACGTGACTCTGACAGGAAGTTGATATATACGTTCCCTCAAAGTGACATATGTTTTGTCTCTCAGATTCCTACAGATCGGGAGATATTTGCCTTTTAAAAATTGACTTTCAAATAATCTCTAAAAATTTAAATGTCTCTATCCTCCAAACCCTTATACATACATTGACGTGCCTCTGACTGCAAGTTGACATACACGTTCCCTCAAAGTGGCATAAGGTTTGTCTCTCAGATGCCTACAGATCGGGAGATATTTGCCTTTTAAAAATTAATTTTCGAATAATCTCGAAAAATTAAAATGTCTCTATCGTCCAAACCCTTGGACATACATTGACGAGATTCTCACATGAAGTTGACATATACGTTCCCTCAAAGTGACATAAGGTTTGTCTCTCAGATGCCTACAGATCGGGAGATATTTGCCTTTTAGAAATTGACTTTCGAATAATCTCGAAAAATTAATATATCTCTATCGTCCAAACCCTTTGACATACATTGACGAGACTCTGACATGAAGTTGACATATATGTTCCCTCAAAGTGACATAAGTTTTGTCTCTCAGATGCCTACAGATCGGGAGATATTTGCCTTTTAAAAATTGACTTTCGAATAATCTCGAAAAATTAAAATGTCTCTATCCTCCAAACCCTTGAACATACATTGACGAGACTCTGACATGAAGTTGACATATATGTTCCCTCAAAGTGACATAAGGTTTGTCTCTCAGATGCTTACAGATCGTTAGATATTTGCCTTCTAATAATTGACTTTCGAATAATCTCTAAAAATTTAAATGTCTCTATCCTGCAAACCCTTGGACATACATTGACGTGACTCTGACAGGAAGTTGACATATATATTCCCTCAAAGTGACATTAGTTTTGTCTCTCAGATTCCTACGGATCGGGAGATATTTGCCTTTAAATAATTTACTTCCAAATAATCTCGAAAAATTAAAATGTCTCTATCGTCCAAACCCTTGGACATACATTGACGAGACTCTGACATGCAGTTGACATAAGCGTTCCCTCAAAGTGACATGAGGGTTGTCTCTCATGTTCCTACAGATCGGGAGATATTTGCCTTTTAAAAATTGACTTTCGAATAATCTCGAAAAATTAAAATGTCTCTATCGTCCAAACCCTTAGACATACACTGACGAGATTCTGAAATGAAGTTGACATATACGTTCCCTCTAAGTGACATAAGTTTTGTCTCTCAGATTCCTACAGATCGGGAGATATTTGCCTTTTAAAAATTGTCTTTCGAATAATCTATAAAAATTTAAATGTCTCTATCCTCCAAACCCTTGGACATACATTGACGTGACTCTGACCGGAAGTTGACATATACGTTCCCTCAAAGTGACATAAGTTTTGTCTCTCAGATTCCAACAGATTGGGAGATATTTGCCTTTTAAAAATTGACTTTCGATTAATCTCTAAAAATTTAAATGTCTCTATCCTCCAAACCCTTCGAAATACATTGACGTGACTATGACATGAAGTTGACATATACGTTCCCTCAAAGTGACATAAGTTTTGTCTCTCAGATTAATACAGATCGGGAGATATTTGCCTTTTAAAAATTGACTTTCGAATAATCTCGAAAAATTAAAATGTCTCTATCCTCCAAACCCTTTAACATACATTGACGAGACTCTGACATGAAGTTGACATATGCGTTCCCTCATGTGACATAAGGTTTGTCTCTCAGATGCCTACAGATCGGGAGATATTTACCTTTTAGAAATTGACTTTCGAATAATCTCGAAAAATTAAAATATCTCTATCGTCCAAACCCTTGGACATACATTGACGAGATTCTGACATCTAGTTGACATATACGTTCCCTCAAGGTGACATAAGTTTTGTCTCTCTGATTCCTACAGATCGGGAGATATTTGCCTTTTCAAAAATTGACTTTCGAATAATCTCTAAAAATTTAAATGTCTCTATCCTCCAAACCCTTGGACATACAATGACGTGACTCTGACAGGAAGTTGATATATACGTTCCCTCAAAGTGACATAAGTTTTGTCTCTCAGATTCCTACAGATCGGGAGATATTTGCCTTTTAAAAATTGACTTTCAAATAATCTCTAAAAATTTAAATGTCTCTATCCTCCAAACCCTTGGACATACATTGACGTGCCTCTGACTGCAAGTTGACATATACGTTCCCTCAAAGTGGCATAAGGTTTGTCTCTCAGATGCCTACAGATCGGGAGATATTTGCCTTTTAAAAATTGACTTTCGAATAATCTCGAAAAATTAAAATGTCTCTATCGTCCAAACCCTTGGACATACATTGACGAGATTCACACATGAAGTTGACATATACGTTCCCTCAAAGTGACATAAGTTTTGTCTCTCAGACTCCAACAGATTGGGAGATATTTGCCTTTTAAAAATTGACTTTCGAATAATCTCGAAAAATTAAAATGTCTCTATCCTCCAAACCCTTGAACATACATTGACGAGACTCTGACATGAAGTTGACATATATGTTCCCTCAAAGTGACATAAGGTTTGTCTCTCAGATGCCTACAGATCGTTAGATATTTGCCTTCTAATAATTGACTTTCGAATAATCTCTAAAAATTTAAATGTCTCTATCCTCCAAACCCTTGGACATAGATTGACGTGACTCTGACAGGAAGTTGACATATATATTCCCTCAAAGTGACATTAGTTTTGTCTCTCAGATTCCTACGGATCGGGAGATATTTGCCTTTAAATAATTCACTTCCAAATAATCTCGAAAAATTAAAATGTCTCTATCGTCCAAACCCTTGGACATACATTGACGAGACTCTGACATGCAGTTGACATATGCGTTCCCTCAAAGTGACATAAGGGTTGTCTCTCATGTGCCTACAGATCGGGAGATATTTGCCTTTTAAAAATTGACTTTCGAATAATCTCGAAAAATTAAAATCTCTCTATCGTCCAAACCCTTGGACATACATTGACGAGATTCTGAAATAAAGTTGACATATACGTTCCCTCTAACTGACATAAGTTTTGTCTCTCAGATTCCTACAGATCGGGAGATATTTGCCTTTTAAAAATTGTCTTTCGAATAATCTATAAAAATTTAAATGTCTCTATCCTCCAAACCCTTGGACATACATTGACGTGACTCTGACCGGAAGTTGACATATACGTTCCCTCAAAGTGACATAAGTTTTGTCTCTCAGATTCCAACAGATTGGGAGATATTTGCCTTTTAAAAATTGACTTTCGATTAATCTCTATAAATTTAAAAGTCTCTATCCTCCAAACCCTTCGAAATACATTGACGTGACTATGACATGAAGTTGACATATACGTTCCCTCAAAGTGACATAAGTCTTGTCTCTCTGATTAATACAGATCGGGAGATATTTGCCTTTTAAAAATTGACTTTCGAATAATCTCGAAAAATTAAAATGTCTCTATCGTCCAAACCCTTGGACATACATTGACGAGATTCTCACATGAAGTTGACATGTACGTTCCTTCAAAGTGACATACGTTTTGTCTCTCAGACTCCAACAGATTGGGAGATATTTGCCTTTTAAAAATTGACTTTCGAAAAATCTCTAAAAATTTAAATGTCTCTATCCTCCAAACCCTTCGAAATACATTGACGTGACTATTACATGAAGTTGACATATACGTTCCCTCAAAGTGACATAAGTTTTGTCTATCAGATTAATACAGATCGGGAGATATTTGCCTTTTCAAAAATTGACTTTCGAATAATCTCGAAAAATTAAAATGTCTCTATCCTCCAAACCCTTGGACATACATTGACGAGACTCTGACATGAAGTTGACATATGCGTTCCCTCAAAGTGGCATAAGGGTTGTCTCTCAGATGCCTACAGATCGGGAGATATTTGCCTTTTAAAAATTGACTTTCGAATAATCTCGAAAAATTTAAATGTCTCTATCGTCCAAACCCTTGGACATACATTGACGAGATTCTCACATGAAGTTGACATATGCGTTCACTCAAAGTGACATAAGTTTTGTCTCTTAGATTCCTTTTGATCGGGAGATATTTGCCTTTTCAAAAATTGACTTTTGAATAATCTCTAAAAATTTAAATGTCTCTATCCTCCAAACCCTTGGACATACATTGACGTGCCTCTGACAGCAAGTTGACATATACGTTCCCTCAAAGTGACATAAGTTTTGTCTCTCAGATTCCTACAGATCGGGAGATATTTACCTTTAAAAATTGACTTTCGAATAATCTCGAAAAATTAAAATGTCTCTATCCTCCAAACCCTTGAACATACATTGACGAGACTCTGACATGAAGTTGACATATGCGTTCCCTCAATGTGACATAAGGTTTGTCTCTCAGATGCCTACAGATCGGGAGATATTTGCCTTTTAGTAATTGACTTTCGAATAATCTCGAAAAATTAAAATATCTCTATCGTCCAAACCCTTGGACATACATTGACGAGACTCTGACATGAAGTTGACATATATGTTCCCTCAAATTGACATAAGTTGTGTCTCTCAGATGCCTACAGATCGGGAGATATTTGCCTTTTAATAATTGACTTTCGAATAATCTCGAATAATTAAAATGTCTCTATCCTCCAAACCCTTGAACATACATTGACGAGACTCTGACATGAAGTTGACATGTATGATCCCTCAAAGTGGCATAAGTTTTGTCTCTCAGATGCCTACAGATCGGTAGATATTTGCCTTCTAAAAATTGACTTTCGAATAATCTCTAAAAATTTAAATGTCTCTATCCTGCAAACCCTTGGACATACATTGACGTGACTCTGACAGGAAGTTGACATATATATTCCCTCAAAGTGACATTAGTTTTGTCTCTCAGATTCCTACAGATCGGGAGATATTTGCCTTTAAATAATTTACTTCCAAATAATCTCGAAAAATTAAAATGTCTCTATCGTCCAAACCCTTGGACATACATTGACGTGACTCTGACAGGAAGTTGACATATATATTCCCTCAAAGGGACATTAGTTTTGTCTCTCAGATTCCTACGGATCGGGAGATATTTGCCTTTTAAAAATTGACTTTCGAATAATCTCAAAAAATTAAAATGTCTCTATCGTCCAAACCCTTAGACATACATTGACGAGATTCTGACATGAAGTTGACATATACGTTCCCTCTAAGTGACATAAGTTTTGTTTCTCAGATTCCTACAGATCGGGAGATATTTGCCTTTTAAAAGTTGCTTTTTTAATAATCTATAAAAATTTAAATGTCTCTATCCTCCAAACCCTTTTACATACATTGACGTGACTCTGACTGGAAGTTGACATACACGTTCCCTCAAAGTGACATAAGTTTTGTCTCTCAGATTCCAACAGATTGGGAGATATTTGCCTTTTAATAATTGACTTTCGAATAATCTCTAAAAATTTAAATGTCTCTATCCTCCAAACCCTTCGAAATACATTGACGTGACTATGACAGGAAGTTGACATATACGTTCCCTCAAAGTGACATAAGTTTTGTCTCTCAGATTCCTACAGATCGGGAGATATTTGCCTTTTAAAAAATTGACTTTCGAATAATCTCGACAAATTAAAATGTCTCTATCCTCCAAACCCTTGGACATACATTGACAAGACTCTGACATGAAGTTGACATATGCGTTCCCTCAAAGTGGCATAAGGGTTGTCTCTCAGATGCCTACAGATCGGGAGATATATGCCTTTTAAAAATTGACTTTCGAATAATCTCGAAAAATTTAAATGTCTCTATCGTCCAAACCCTTGGACATACATTGACGAGATTCTCACATGAAGTTGACATATACGTTCCCTCAAAGTGACATAAGTTTTGTTTCTTAGATTCCGATTCATCGGGAGATATTTGCCTTTTCAAAAATTGACTTTCGAATAATCTCTAAAAATTTAAATGTCTCTATCCTCCAAACCCTTGGACATACATTGACGTGCCTCTGACAGCAAGTTGACATATACGTTCCCTCAAAGTGACATAAGTTTTGTCTCTCAGATTCCTACAGATCGGGAGATATTTGCCTTTTAAAAATTGACTTTCGAATAATCTCGAATAATTAAAATGTCTCTATCCTCCAAACCCTTGAACATACATTGACGAGACTCTGACATAAAGTTGACATATGCGTTCCCTCAATGTGACATAAGGTTTGTCTCTCAGATGCCTACAGATCGGGAGATATTTGCCTTTTAGTAATTGACTTTCGAATAATCTCGAAAAATTAAAATATATCTATCGTCCAAACCCTTGGACATACATTGACGAAACTCTGACATGAAGTTGACATATATGTTCCCTCAATGTGACATAAGTTTTGTCTCTCAGATGCCTACAGATCGGGAGATATTTGCCTTTTAACAATTGACTTTCGAATAATCTCGAAAAATTAAAATGTCTCTATCCTCCAAACCCTTTAACATACATTGACAAGACTCTGACATGAAGTTGCCATATATGTTCCCTCAAAGTGGCATAAGATTTGTCTCTCAGATGCTTACAGATCGGTAGATATTTGCCTTCAAAAATTGACTTTCGAATAATCTCTAAAAATTTAAATGTCTCTATCCTGCAAACCCTTGGACATACATTGACGTGACTCTGAAAGGAAGTTGACATATATATTCCCTCAAAGTGACATTAGGTTTGTCTCTCAGATTCCTACGGATCGGGAGATATTTGCCTTTAAATAATTCACTTCCAAATAATCTCGAAAAATTAAAATGTCTCTATCGTCCAAATCCTTGGACATACATTGACGAGACTCTGACACGCAGTTGACATATGCGTTTCCTCAAAGTGACATAAGGGTTGTCTCTCATATGCCTACAGATCGGGAGATATTTGCCTTTTAAAAATTGACTTTCGAATAATCTCGAAAAATTAAAATGTCTCTATCGTCCAAACCCTTGAACATACATTGACGAGACTCTGACATGAAGTTGACATGTATGTTCCCTCAAAGTGGCATAAGTTTTGTCTCTCAGATGCCTACAGATCGGTAGATATTTGCCTTCTAAAAATTGACTTTCGAATAATCTCAAAAAATTAAAATGTCTCTATCCTGCAAACCCTTGGACATACATTGACGTGACTCTGACAGGAAGTTGACATATATATTCCCTCAAAGTGACATTAGTTTTGTCTCTCAGATTCCTACGGATCGGGAGATATTTGCCTTTAAATAATTCACTTCCAAATAATCTCGAAAAATTAAAATGTCTCTATCGTCCAAACCCTTGGACATACATTGACGTGACTCTGACAGGAAGTTGACATATATATTCCCCCAAAGGGCCATTAGTTTTGTCTCTCAGATTCCTACGGATCGGGAGATATTTGCCTTTTAAAAATTGACTTTCGAATAATCTCAAAAAATTAAAATGTCTCTATCGTCCAAACCCTTAGACATACATTGACGAGATTCTGACATGAAGTTGACATATACGTTCCCTCTAAGTGACATAAGTTTTGTTTCTCAGATTCCTACAGATCGGGAGATATTTGCCTTTTAAAAATTGCTTTGGAATAATCTATAAAAATTTAAATGTCTCTATCCTCCAAACCCTTTTACATACAATGACGTGACTCTGACTGGAAGTTGACATATACGTTCCCTCAAAGTGACATACGTTTTGTCTCTCAGATTCCAACAGATTGGGAGATATTTGCCTTTTAATAATTGACTTTCGAATAATCTCTAAAAATTTAAATGTCTCTATCCTCCAAACCCTTCGAAATACATTGACGTGACTATGACAGGAAGTTGACATATACGTTCCCTCAAAGTGACATAAGTTTTGTCTCTCAGATTCCTACAGATCGGGAGATATTTGCCTTTTAAAAAATTGACTTTCGAATAATCTCGAAAAATTGAAATGTCTCTATCCTCCAAACCCTTGGACATACATTGACAAGACTCTGACATGAAGTTGACATATGCGTTCCCTCAAAGTGGCATATGGGTTGTCTCTCAGATGCCTACAGATCGGGAGATATTTGCCTTTTAAAAATTGACTTTCGAATAATCTCGAAAAATTTAAATGTCTCTATCGTCCAAACCCTTGGACATACATTGACGAGATTCTCACATGAAGTTGACATATACGTTCCCTCAAAGTGACATAAGTTTTGTCTCTTAGATTCCTATTGATCGGGAGATATTTGCCTTTTCAAAAATTGACTTTCGAGTTATCTCTAAAAATTTAAATGTCTCTATCCTCCAAACCCTTGGACATACATTGACGTGCCTCTGACAGCAAGTTGACATATACGTTCCCTCAAAGTGACATAAGCTTTGTCTCTCAGATTCCTACAGATCGGGAGATATTTGCGTATTAAAAATTGACTTTCGAATAATCTCGAAAAATTAAAATGTCTCTATCCTTCAAACCCTTGAACATACATTGACGAGACTCTGACATAAAGTTGACATATGCGGTCCCTCAATGTGACATAAGGTTTGTCTCTCAGATGAATACAGATCGGGAGATATTTGCCTTTTAGTAATTGACTTTCGAATAATCTCGAAAAATTAAAATATCTCTATCGTCCAAACCCTTGGACATACATTGACGAAACTCTGACATGAAGTTGACATATATGTTCCCTCAAAGTGACATAAGTTTTGTCTCTCAGATGCCTACAGATCGGGAGATATTTGCCTTTTAATAATTGACTTTCGAATAATCTCTAAAAATTTAAATGTCTCTATCCTCCAAACCCTTCGAAATACATTGACGTGACTATGACAGGAAGTTGACATATACGTTCCCTCAAAGTGACATAAGTTTTGTCTCTCAGATTCCTACAGATCGGGAGATATTTGCCTTTTAAAAAATTGACTTTCGAATAATCTCGAAAAATTAAAATGTCTCTATCCTCCAAACCCTTGGACATACATTGACAAGACTCTGACATGAAGTTGACATATGCGTTCCCTCAAAGTGGCATAAGGGTTGTCTCTCAGATGCCTACAGATCGGGAGATATATGCCTTTTAAAAATTGACTTTCGAATAATCTCGAAAAATTTAAATGTCTCTATCGTCCAAACCCTTGGACATACATTGACGAGATTCTCACATGAAGTTGACATATACGTTCCCTCAAAGTGACATAAGTTTTGTCTCTTAGATTCCGATTCATCGGGAGATATTTGCCTTTTCAAAAATTGACTTTCGAATAATCTCTAAAAATTTAAATGTCTCTATCCTCCAAACCCTTGGACATACATTGACGTGCCTCTGACAGCAAGTTGACATATACGTTCCCTCAAAGTGACATAAGTTTTGTCTCTCAGATTCCTACAGATCGGGAGATATTTGCCTTTTAAAAATTGACTTTCGAATAATCTCGAATAATTAAAATGTCTCTATCCTCCAAACCCTTGAACATACATTGACGAGACTCTGACATAAAGTTGACATATGCGTTCCCTCAATGTGACATAAGGTTTGTCTCTCAGATGCCTACAGATCGGGAGATATTTGCCTTTTAGTAATTGACTTTCGAATAATCTCGAAAAATTAAAATATATCTATCGTCCAAACCCTTGGACATACATTGACGAAACTCTGACATGAAGTTGACATATATGTTCCCTCAATGTGACATAAGTTTTGTCTCTCAGATGCCTACAGATCGGGAGATATTTGCCTTTTAACAATTGACTTTCGAATAATCTCGAAAAATTAAAATGTCTCTATCCTCCAAACCCTTTAACATACATTGACAAGACTCTGACATGAAGTTGCCATATATGTTCCCTCAAAGTGGCATAAGATTTGTCTCTCAGATGCTTACAGATCGGTAGATATTTGCCTTCAAAAATTGACTTTCGAATAATCTCTAAAAATTTAAATGTCTCTATCCTGCAAACCCTTGGACATACATTGACGTGACTCTGAAAGGAAGTTGACATATATATTCCCTCAAAGTGACATTAGGTTTGTCTCTCAGATTCCTACGGATCGGGAGATATTTGCCTTTAAATAATTCACTTCCAAATAATCTCGAAAAATTAAAATGTCTCTATCGTCCAAATCCTTGGACATACATTGACGAGACTCTGACACGCAGTTGACATATGCGTTTCCTCAAAGTGACATAAGGGTTGTCTCTCATATGCCTACAGATCGGGAGATATTTGCCTTTTAAAAATTGACTTTCGAATAATCTCGAAAAATTAAAATGTCTCTATCGTCCAAACCCTTGAACATACATTGACGAGACTCTGACATGAAGTTGACATGTATGTTCCCTCAAAGTGGCATAAGTTTTGTCTCTCAGATGCCTACAGATCGGTAGATATTTGCCTTCTAAAAATTGACTTTCGAATAATCTCAAAAAATTAAAATGTCTCTATCCTGCAAACCCTTGGACATACATTGACGTGACTCTGACAGGAAGTTGACATATATATTCCCTCAAAGTGACATTAGTTTTGTCTCTCAGATTCCTACGGATCGGGAGATATTTGCCTTTAAATAATTCACTTCCAAATAATCTCGAAAAATTAAAATGTCTCTATCGTCCAAACCCTTGGACATACATTGACGTGACTCTGACAGGAAGTTGACATATATATTCCCCCAAAGGGCCATTAGTTTTGTCTCTCAGATTCCTACGGATCGGGAGATATTTGCCTTTTAAAAATTGACTTTCGAATAATCTCAAAAAATTAAAATGTCTCTATCGTCCAAACCCTTAGACATACATTGACGAGATTCTGACATGAAGTTGACATATACGTTCCCTCTAAGTGACATAAGTTTTGTTTCTCAGATTCCTACAGATCGGGAGATATTTGCCTTTTAAAAATTGCTTTGGAATAATCTATAAAAATTTAAATGTCTCTATCCTCCAAACCCTTTTACATACATTGACGTGACTCTGACTGGAAGTTGACATATATGTTCCCTCAAAGTGACATACGTTTTGTCTCTCAGATTCCAACAGATTGGGAGATATTTGCCTTTTAATAATTGACTTTCGAATAATCTCTAAAAATTTAAATGTCTCTATCCTCCAAACCCTTCGAAATACATTGACGTGACTATGACAGGAAGTTGACATATACGTTCCCTCAAAGTGACATAAGTTTTGTCTCTCAGATTCCTACAGATCGGGAGATATTTGCCTTTTAAAAAATTGACTTTCGAATAATCTCGAAAAATTGAAATGTCTCTATCCTCCAAACCCTTGGACATACATTGACAAGACTCTGACATGAAGTTGACATATGCGTTCCCTCAAAGTGGCATATGGGTTGTCTCTCAGATGCCTACAGATCGGGAGATATTTGCCTTTTAAAAATTGACTTTCGAATAATCTCGAAAAATTTAAATGTCTCTATCGTCCAAACCCTTGGACATACATTGACGAGATTCTCACATGAAGTTGACATATACGTTCCCTCAAAGTGACATAAGTTTTGTCTCTTAGATTCCTATTGATCGGGAGATATTTGCCTTTTCAAAAATTGACTTTCGAGTTATCTCTAAAAATTTAAATGTCTCTATCCTCCAAACCCTTGGACATACATTGACGTGCCTCTGACAGCAAGTTGACATATACGTTCCCTCAAAGTGACATAAGCTTTGTCTCTCAGATTCCTACAGATCGGGAGATATTTGCGTATTAAAAATTGACTTTCGAATAATCTCGAAAAATTAAAATGTCTCTATCCTTCAAACCCTTGAACATACATTGACGAGACTCTGACATAAAGTTGACATATGCGGTCCCTCAATGTGACATAAGGTTTGTCTCTCAGATGAATACAGATCGGGAGATATTTGCCTTTTAGTAATTGACTTTCGAATAATCTCGAAAAATTAAAATATCTCTATCGTCCAAACCCTTGGACATACATTGACGAAACTCTGACATGAAGTTGACATATATGTTCCCTCAAAGTGACATAAGTTTTGTCTCTCAGATGCCTACAGATCGGGAGATATTTGCCTTTTAATAATTGACTTTCGAATAATCTCGAAAAATTAAAATGTTTCTATCCTCCAAACCCTTTAACATACATTGACGAGACTCTGACATGAAGTTACCATATATGTTCCCTCAAAGTGGCATAAGTTTTGTCTCTCAGATGCTTACAGATCGGTAGATATTTGCCTTCAAAAATTGACTTTCGAATAATCTCTAAAAATTTAAATGTGTCTATCCTGCAAACCCTTGGACATACATTGACGTGACTCTGAAAGGAAGTTGACATATATATTCCCTCAAAGTGACATTAGGTTTGTCTCTCAGATTCCTACGGATCGGGAGATATTTGCCTTTAAATAATTCACTTCCAAATAATCTTGAAAAATTAAAATGTCTCTATCGTCCAAATCCTTGGACATACATTGACGAGACTCTGACATGCAGTTGACATATGCGTTCCCTCAAAGTGACATAAGGGTTGTCTCTCATATGCCTACAGATCGGGAGATATTTGCCTTTTAATAATTGACTTTCGAATAATCTATAAAAATTTAAATGTCTCTATCCTCCAAACCCTTGGACATACATTGACGTGACTCTGACCGGAAGTTGACATATACGTTCCCTCAAAGTGACATAAGTTCTGTCTCTCAGATTCCAACAGATTGGGAGATATTTGCCTTTAAAAATTGACTTTCGAATAATCTCTAAAAATTTAAATGTCTCTATCCTCCAAACCCTTCGAAATACATTGACGTGACTATGACATGAAGTTGACATATACGTTCCCTCAAAGTGACATAAGTTTTGTCTCACAGATTCATACAGATCGGGAGATATTTGCCTTTTCAAAAATTGACTTTCGAATAATCTCGAAAAATTAAAATGTCTCTATCCTCCAAACCCTTGGACATACCTTGACGAGACTCTGACATGAAGTTGACATATGCGTTCCCTCAAAGTGGCAAAAGGGTTGTCTCTCAGATGCCTACAGATCGGGAGATATTTGCCTTTTAAAAATTGACTTTCGAATGATCTCGAAAAATTAAAATGTCTCTATCGTCCAAACCCTTGGACATACATTGACGAGATTCTCACATGAAGTTGACATATACGTTCCCTCAAAGTGACATAAGTTTTGTCTCTTAGATTCCTATTGATCGGGAGATATTTGCCTTTTCAAAAATTGACTTTCGAATAATCTCTAAAAATTTAAATGTCTCTATCCTCCAAACCCTTGGACATACATTGACGAGACTCTGACATGAAGTTGACATATGCGTTCCCTCAAAGTGGCAAAAGGGTTGTCTCTCAGATGCCTACAGATCGGTAGATATTTGCCTTCTAAAAATTGACTTTCGCATAATCTCTAAAAATTTAAATGTCTCTATCCTGCAAACCCTTGGACATACATTGACGTGACTCTGACAGGAAGTTGACATGTATATTCCCTCAAAGTGACATTAGTTTTGTCTCTCAGATTCCTACGGATCGGGAGATATTTGCCTTTAAATAATTCACTTCCAAATAATCTCGAAAAATTAAAATGTCTCTATCGTCCAAACCCTTGGACATACATTGACGTGACTCTGACAGGAAGTTGACATATATATTCCCTCAAAGTGACATTAATTTTGTCTCTCAGATTCCTACAGATCGGGAGATATTTGCCTTTTAAAATTGACTTTCGAATAATCTCAAAAAATTAAAATGTCTCTATCGTCCAAACCCTTAGACATGCATTGACGAGATTCTGACATGAAGTTGACATATACGTTCCCTCTAAGTGACATAAGTTCTGTCTCTCAGATTCCTACAGATCGGGAGCTATTAGCCTTTTAAAAATTGCTTTGGAATAATCTATAAAAATTTAAATGTCTCTATCCTCCAAACCCTTTTACATACATTGACGGGACTCTGACCGGAAGTTGACATATACGATCCCTCAAAGTGACATAAGTTTTGTCTCTCAGATTCCAACAGATTGGGAGATATTTGCCTTTTAATAATTGACTTTCGAATAATCTCTAAAAATTTAAATGTCTCTATCCTCCAAACCCTTCAAAATACATTGACGTGACTATGACAGGAAGTTGACATATACGTTCCCTCAAAGTGACATAAGTTTTGTCTCTCAGATTCCTACAGATCGGGAGATATTTGCCTTTTCAAAAATTGACTTTCGAATAATCTCGAAAAATTAAAATGTCTCTATCCTCCAAACCCTTGGACATACATTGACAAGACTCTGACATGAAGTTGACATATGCGTTCCCTCAAAGTGGCATAAGGGTTGTCTCTCAGATGCCTACAGATCGGGAGATATTTGCCTTTTAAAAATTGACTTTCGAATAATCTCGAAAAATTTAAATGTCTCCATCGTCCAAACCCTTGGACATACATTGACGAGATTCTCACATGAAGTTGACATATACGTTCCCTCAAAGTGACATAAGTTTTGTCTCTTAGATTCCTATTGATCGCGAGATATTTGCCTTTTAAAAATTGACTTTCGAATAATCTATAAAAATTTAAATGTCTCTATCCTCCAAACCCTTCAAAATACATTGACGTGACTCTGACATGAAGTTGACATATGCGTTCCCTCAAAGTGGCAAAAGGGTTGTCTCTCAGATTCCTACAGATCGGGAGATATTTGCGTATTAAAAATTGACTTTCAAATAATCTCGAAAAATTTAAATATCTCTATCCTCCAAACCCTTGAACATACATTGACGATACTCTGACATAAATTTGACATATGCGTTCCCTCAATGTGACATAAGGTTTGTCTCTCAGATGCCTACAGATCGGGAAATATTTGCCTTTTAGTAATTGACTTTCGAATAATCTCGAAAAATTAAAATATTTCTATCGTCCAAACCCTTGGACATACATTGACGAAACTCTGACATGAAGTTGACATATATGTTCCCTCAAAGTGACATAAGTTTTGTCTCTCAGATGCCTACAGATCGGGAGATATTTGCCTTTTAATAATTTACTTTCGAATAATCTCGCAAAATTAAAATGTTTCTATCCTCCAAACCCTTTAACATACATTGACGAGACTCTGACATGAAGTTGCCATATATGTTCCCTCAAAGTGGCATAAGTTTTGTCTCTCAGATGCTTACAGATCGGTAGATATTTGCCTTCTAAAAATTGACTTTCGAATAATCTCTAAAAATTTAAATGTCTCTATCCTGCAAACCCTTGGACATACATTGACGTGACTCTGAAAGGAAGTTGACATATATATTCCCTCAAAGTGATATTAGGTTTATCTCTCAGATTCCTACGGATCGGGAGATATTTGCCTTTAAATAATTCACTTCCAAATAATCTCGAGAAATTAAAATGTCTCTATCGTCCAAAACCTTTTACATACATTGACGAGACTCTGACATGCAGTTGACATATGCGTTCCCTCAAAGTGACATAAGGGTTGTCTCTCATATGCCTACAGATCGGGAGATATTTGCCTTTTAAAAATTGACTTTCGAATAATCTCGAAAAATTAAAATGTCTCTATCGTCCAAACCCTTGGACATACATTGACGAGATTCTGACATGAAGTCGACATATACGTTCCCTCTAAGTGACATAAGTTTTGTCTCTCGGATTCCTACAGATCGGGAGATATTTGCCTTTTAAAAATTGACTTTCGAATAATCTATAAAAATTTAAATGTCTCTATCCTCCAAACCCTTGGACATACATTGACGTGACTCTGACCGGAAGTTGACATATACGTTCCCTCAAAGTGACATAAGTTCTGTCTCTCAGATTCCAAAAGATTGGGAGATATTTGCCTTTAAAAATTGACTTTCGAATAATCTCTAAAAATTTAAATGTCTCTCTCCTCCAAACCCTTCGAAATACATTGACGTGACTATGACATGAAGTTGACATATACGTTCCCTCAAAGTGACATAAGTTTTGTCTCACAGATTCATACAGATCGGGAGATATTTGCCTTTTCAAAAATTGACTTTCGAATAATCTCGAAAAATTCAAATGTCTCTATCCTCCAAACCCTTGGACACACATTGACGTGCCTCTGACAGGAAGTTGACATATACGTTCCCTCAAAGTGACATAAGTTTTGTCTCTCAGATTCCTACAGATCGGGAGATATTTGCCTTTTAATAATTGAGTTTCGAATAATCTCTATAAATTTAAATGTCTCTATCCTCCAGACCCTTTGACATACATTGACGTGACTATGACATGAAGTTGACATATACGTTCCCTCAACGTGACATAAGTTTTGTCTCTCAGATTAATACAGATCGGGAGATATTTGCCTTTTCAAAAATTGACTTTCGAATAATCTCGAAAAATTAAAATGTCTCTATCCTCCAAACCCTTGGACATACATTGACGTGCCTCTGACAGCGAGTTGACATATACATTCCCTCAAAGTGACATAAGTTTTGTCTCTCAGATTCCTACAGATCGGGAGATATTTGCCTTTTAAAAAATTGACTTTTGAATAATCTCTAAAAATTTAAATGTCTCTATCCTCTAAACCCTTGGACATACATTGACGTGCCTCTGACAGCGAGTTGACATATACGTTCCCTCAAAGTGACATAAGTTTTGTCTCTCAGATTCCTACAGATCGGGAGATATTTGCCTTTAAAAATTGACTTTCGAATAATCTCGAAAAATTAAAATATCTCTATCCTCCAAACCCTTGAACATACATTGACGAGACTCTGACATGAAGTTGACATATGCGTTCCCTCAATGTGACATAAGGTTTGTCTCTCAGATGCCTACAGATCGGGAGATATTTGCCTTTTAGAAATTGACTTTCGAATAATCTCGAAAAATTTAAATATCTCTATCGTCCAAACCCTTGGACATACATTGACGAGACTCTGACATGAAGTTGACATATATGTTCCCTCAAATTGACATAAGTTGTGTCTCTCAGATGCCTACAGATCGGTAGATATTTGCTTTCTAAAAATTGACTTTCGAATAATCTCTAAAAATTTAAATGTCTCTATCCTGCAAACCCTTGGACATACATTGACGTGACTCTGACAGGAAGTTGACATATATATTCCCTCAAAGTGACATTAGTTTTGTCTCTCAGATTCCTACGGATCGGGAGATATTTGCCTTTAAATAATTCACTTCCAAATAATCTCGAAATATTAAAATGTCTCTATCGTCCAAACCCTTGGACATACATTGACGAGACTCTGACATGCAGTTGACATATGCGTTCCCTCAATGTGACATAAGGGTTGTCTCTCATATGCCTACAGATCGGGAGATATTTGCCTTTTAAAAATTGACTTTCGAATAATCTCAAAAAATTAAAATGTCTCTATCGTCCAAACCCTTAGACATACATTGACGAGATTCTGACATGAAGTTGACATATACGTTCCCTCTAAGTGACATAAGTTTTGTCTCTCAGATTCCTACAGATCGGGAGATACTTGCCTTTTAAAAATTGCTTTGGAATAATCTATAAAAATTTAAATGTCTCTATCCTCCAAACCCTTTTACATACATTGACGTGACTCTGACCGGAAGTTGACATATACGTTCCCTCAAAGTGACATAAGTTTTGTCTCTCAGATTCCAACAGATTGGGAGATATTTGCCTTTTAAAAATTGACTTTCGAATAATCTCTAAAAATTTAAATGTCTCTATCCTCCAAACCCTTCGAAATACATTGACGTGACTATGACAGGAAGTTGACATATACCTTCCCTCAAAGTGACATAAGTTTTGTGTCTCAGATTCCTATAGATCGGGAGATATTTGCCTTTTCAAAAATTGACTTTCGAATAATCTCGAAAAATTTAAATGTCTCTATCCTCCAAACCCTTGGACATACATTGACAAGACTCTGACATGAAGTTGACATATGCGTTCCCTCAAAGTAGCATAAGGGTTGTCTCTCAGATGCCTACAGATCGGGAGATATTTGCCTTTTAAAAATTGACTTTCGAATAATCTCGAAAAATTAAAATGTCTCTATCGTCCAAACCCTTGGACATACATTGACGAGATTCTCACATGAAGTTGACATATACGTTCCCTCAAAGTGACATAAGTTTTGTCTTTTAGATTCCTATTCATCGGGAGATATTTGCCTTTTCAAAAATTGACTTTCGAATAATCTCTAAAAATTTAAATGTCTCTATCCTCCAAACCCTTGGACATACATTGACGTGCCTCTGACAACAAGTTGACATATACGTTCCCTCAAAGTGACATAAGTTTTGTCTCTCAGATTCCTACAGATCGGGAGATATTTGCCTTTTAAAAATTGACTTTCGAATAATCTCGAATAATTAAAATGTCTCTATCCTCCAAACCCTTGAACATACATTGACGAGACTCTGACATAAAGTTGACATATGCGTTCCCTCAATGTGACATAAGGTTTGTCTCTCAGATGCCTATAGATCGGGAGATATTTGCCTTTTAGTAATTGACTTTCGAATAATCTCGAAAAATTAAAATATCTCTATCGTCCAAACCCTTGGACAGACATTGACGAAACTCTGACATGAAGTTGACATATATGTTCCCTCAAAGTGACATAAGTTTTGTCTCTCAGATGCCTACAGATCGGGAGATATTTGCCTTTAAAAAATTGACTTTCGAATAATCTCGAAAAATTAAAATGTCTCTATCCTCCAAACCCTTTAACATACATTGACGAGACTCTGACATGAAGTTGCCATATATGTTCCCTCAAAGTGGCATAAGATTTGTCTCTCAGATGCTTACAGATCGGTAGATATTTGCCTTCTAAAAATTGACTTTCGAATAATCTCTAAAAATTTAAATGTCTCTATCCTGCAAACCCTTGGACATACATTGACGTGACTCTGAAAGGAAGTTGACATATATATTCCCTCAAAGTGACATTAGGTTTGTCTCTCAGATTCCTACGGATCGGGAGATATTTGCCTTTAAATAATTCACTTCCAAATAATCTCGAAAAATTAAAATGTCTCTATCGTCCAAATCCTTGGACATACATCGACGAGACTCTGACATGCAGTTGACATATGCGTTCCCTCAAAGTGACATAAGGGTTGTCTCTCATATGCCTACAGATCGGGAGATATTTGCCTTTTAATAATTGACTTTCGAATAATCTCGAAAAATTAAAATGTCTCTATCGTCCAAACCCTTGGACATACATTGACGAGATTCTGACATGAAGTTGACATATACGTTCCCTCAAAGTGACATAAGTTCTGTCTCTCAGATTCCAACAGATTGGGAGATATTTGCCTTTAAAAATTGACTTTCGAATAATCTCTAAAAATTTAAATGTCTCTATCCTCCAAACCCTTCGAAATACATTGACGTGTCTATGACATGAAGTTGACATATACGTTCCCTCAAAGTGACATAAGTTTTGTCTCACAGATTCATACAGATCGGGAGATATTTGCCTTTTCAAAAATTGACTTTCGAATAATCTCGAAAAATTAAAATGTCTCACTCCTCCAAACCCTTGGACATACATTGACAAGACTCTGACATGAAGTGGACATATACGTTCACTCAAAGTGACATAAGTTTCGTCTCTCAGGTTCCTACAGATCGGGAGATATTTGCCTTTTCAAAAATTGACTTTCGAATAATCTCGAATAATTAAAATGTCTTTATCCTCCAAACTCTTGGACATACATTGACGTGACTCTGACATGAAGTTGACATATACGTTCCCTCAAAGTGACATAAGTGGTGTTCTCAGATTCTTACAGATCGGGAGATATTTGCCTTTTCAAAAATTGACTTTCGAATAATCTCTAAAAATTTAAATGTCCCTATCCTCCAAACCCTTGGACATACATTGACGTGCCTCTGACAGCAAGTTGGCATATACGTTCCCTCAAAGTGACATAAGTTTTGTCTCTCAGATTCCTACAGATCGGGAGATATTTGCCTTTTAAAATTGACTTTCGAATAATCTCGAAAAATTAAAATGTCTCTTTCCTCCAAACCCTTTAACATACATTGACGAGACTCTGACATGAAGTTGACATATGCGTTCCATCATGTGACATAAGGTTTGTCTCTCAGATGCCTACAGATCGGGAGATATTTGCCTTTTAGAAATTGACTTTCGAATAATCTCTAAAAATTAAAATATCTCTATCGTCCAAACCCTTGGACATACATTGACGAGATTCTGACATCTAGTTGACATATACGTTCCCTCAAGGTGACATAAGTTTTGTCTCTCTGATTCCTACAGATCGGGAGATATTTGCCTTTTCAAAAATTGACTTTCGAATAATCTCTAAAAATTTAAATGTCTCTATCCTCCAAACCCTTGGACATACATTGACGTGACTCTGACAGGAAGTTGATATATACGTTCCCTCAAAGTGACATATGTTTTGTCTCTCAGATTCCTACAGATCGGGAGATATTTGCCTTTTAAAAATTGACTTTCAAATAATCTCTAAAAATTTAAATGTGTCTATCCTCCAAACCCTTGGACATACATTGACGTGCCTCTGACTGCAAGTTGACATATACGTTCCCTCAAAGTGGCATAAGGTTTGTCTCTCAGATGCCTACAGATCGGGAGATATTTGCCTTTTAAAAATTGACTTTCGAATAATCTCGAAAAATTAAAATGTCTCTATCGTCCAAACCCTTGGACATACCTCGACGAGATTCTTACATGAAGTTGACATATACGTTCCCTCAAAGTGACATAAGTTTTGTCTCTTAGATTCCTATCGATCGGGAGATATTTGCCTTTTAAAAAATTGACTTTCGAATAATCTCTAAAAATTTAAATGTCTCTATCCTCCAAACCCTTGGACATACATTGACGTGCCTCTGACAGCAAGTTGACATATACGTTCCCTCAAAGTGACATAAGTTTTGTCTCTCAGATTCCTACAGATCGGGAGATATTTGCCTTTTAAAAATTGACTTTCGAATAATCTCGAAAAATTAAAATGTCTCTATCCTCCAAACCCTTGAACATACATTGACGAGACTCTGACATGAAGTTGACATATGCGTTCCCTCAATGTGACATAAGGTTTGTCTATCAGATGCCTACAGATCGGGAGATATTTGCCTTTTAAAAATTGACTTTCGAATAATCTCGAAAAATTAAAATATCTCTATCGTCCAAACCCTTGGACATACATTGACGTGACTCTGACAGGAAGTTGACATGTATATTCCCTCAAAGTGACATTAGTTTTGTCTCTGAGATTCCTACGGATCGGGAGATATTTGCCTTTAAATAATTCACTTCCAAATAATCTCGAAAAATTAAAATGTCTCTATCGTCCAAACCCTTGGACATACATTGACGTGACTCTGACAGGAAGTTGACATATATATTCCCTCAAAGTGACATTAGTTTTGTCTCTCAGATTCCTACGGATCGGGAGATATTTGCCTTTTAAAAATTGACTTTCGAATAATCTCAAAAAATTAAAATGTCTCTATCGTCCAAACCCTTAGACATACATTGACGAGATTCTGACATGAAGTTGACATATACGTTCCCTCTAAGTGACATAAGTTTTGTCTCTCAGATTCCTACAGATCGGGAGATATTTGCCTTTTAAAAATTGCTTTGGAATAATCTATAAAAATTTAAATGTCTCTATCCTCCAAACCCTTTTACATACATTGACGGGACTCTGACCGGAAGTTGACATATACGTTCCCTCAAAGTGACATAAGTTTTGTCTCTCAGATTCCAACAGATTGGGAGATATTTGCCTTTTAATAATTGACTTTCGAATAATCTCTAAAAATTTAAATGTCTCTATCCTCCAAACCCTTCGAAATACATTGACGTGACTATGACAGGAAGTTGACATATACGTTCCCTCAAAGTGACATAAGTTTTGTCTCTCAGATTCCTACAGATCGGGAGATATTTGCCTTTTCAAAAATTGACTTTCGAATAATCTCAAAAAATTAAAATGTGTCTATCCTCCAAACCCTTGGACATACATTGACAAGACTCTGACATGAAGTTGACATATGCGTTCCCTCAAAGTGGCATAAGGGTTGTCTCTCAGATGCCTACAGATCGGGAGATATTTGCCTTTTAAAAATTGACTTTCGAATAATCTCGAAAAATTTAAATGTCTCTATCGTCCAAACCCTTGGACATACATTGACGAGATTCTCACATGAAGTTGGCATATATGTTCCCTCACAGTGACATAAGCTTTGTCTCTTAGATTCCTATCGATCGGGAGATATATGCCTTTTCAAAAATTGACTTTCGAATAATCTCTAAAAATTTAAATGTCTCTATCCTCCAAACCCTTGGACATACATTGACGTGCCTCTGACAGCAAGTTGACATATACGTTCCCTCAAAGTGACATAAGCTTTGTCTCTCAGATTCCTACAGATCGGGAGATATTTGCGTATTAAAAATTGACTTTCAAATAATCTCGAAAAATTTAAATGTCTCTATCCTCCAAACCCTTGAACATACATTGACGATACTCTGACATAAATTTGACATATGCGTTCCCTCAATGTGACATAAGGTTTGTCTCTCAGATGCCTACAGATCGGGAAATATTTGCCTTTTAGTAATTCACTTTCGAATAATCTCGAAAAATTAAAATATCTCTATCGTCCAAACCCTTGGACATACATTGACGAAACTCTGACATGAAGTTGACATATATGTTCCCTCAAAGTGACATAAGTTTTGTCTCTCAGATGCCTACAGATCGGGAGATATTTGCCTTTTAATAATTTACTTTCGAATAATCTCGCAAAATTAAAATGTTTCTATCCTCCAAACCCTTTAACATACATTGACGAGACTCTGACATGAAGTTGCCATATATGTTCCCTCAAAGTGGCATAAGTTTTGTCTCTCAGATGCTTACAGATCGGTAGATATTTGCCTTCTAAAAATTGACTTTCGAATAATCTCTAAAAATTTAAATGTCTCTATCCTGCAAACCCTTGGACATACATTGACGTGACTCTGAAAGGAAGTTGACATATATATTCCCTCAAAGTGATATTAGGTTTGTCTCTCAGATTCCTACGGATCGGGAGATATTTGCCTTTAAATAATTCACTTCCAAATAATCTCGAGAAATTAAAATGTCTCTATCGTCCAAAACCTTTTACATACATTGACGAGACTCTGACATGCAGTTGACATATGCGTTCCCTCAAAGTGACATAAGGGTTGTCTCTCATATGCCTACAGATCGGGAGATATTTGCCTTTTAAAAATTGACTTTCGAATAATGTCGAAAAATTAAAATGTCTCTATCGTCCAAACCCTTGGACATACATTGACGAGATTCTGACATGAAGTCGACATATACGTTCCCTCTAAGTGACATAAGTTTTGTCTCTCGGATTCCTACAGATCGGGAGATATTTGCCTTTTAAAAATTGACTTTCGAATAATCTATAAAAATTTAAATGTCTCTATCCTCCAAACCCTTGGACATACATTGACGTGACTCTGACCGGAAGTTGACATATACGTTCCCTCAAAGTGACATAAGTTCTGTCTCTCAGATTCCAAAAGATTGGGAGATATTTGCCTTTAAAAATTGACTTTCGAATAATCTCTAAAAATTTAAATGTCTCTCTCCTCCAAACCCTTCGAAATACATTGACGTGACTATGACATGAAGTTGACATATACGTTCCCTCAAAGTGACATAAGTTTTGTCTCACAGATTCATACAGATCGGGAGATATTTGCCTTTTCAAAAATTGACTTTCGAATAATCTCGAAAAATTCAAATGTCTCTATCCTCCAAACCCTTGGACACACATTGACGTGCCTCTGACAGGAAGTTGACATATACGTTCCCTCAAAGTGACATAAGTTTTGTCTCTCAGATTCCTACAGATCGGGAGATATTTGCCTTTTAATAATTGAGTTTCGAATAATCTCTATAAATTTAAATGTCTCTATCCTCCAGACCCTTTGACATACATTGACGTGACTATGACATGAAGTTGACATATACGTTCCCTCAACGTGACATAAGTTTTGTCTCTCAGATTAATACAGATCGGGAGATATTTGCCTTTTCAAAAATTGACTTTCGAATAATCTCGAAAAATTAAAATGTCTCTATCCTCCAAACCCTTGGACATACATTGACGAGACTCTGACATGAAGTTGACATATGCGTTCCCTCAAAGTGGCATAAGGGTTGTCTCTCAGATGCCTACAGATCGGGAGATATTTGCCTTTTAAAAATTGACTTTCGAATAATCTCGAGAAATTTAATTGTCCCTATCGTCCAAACCCTTGGACATACATTGACGAGATTCTCACATGAAGTTGACATATACGTTCCCTCAAAGTGACATAAGTTTTGTCTCTTAGATTCCTATTGATCGGGAGATATTTGCCTTTTCAAAAATTGACTTTTGAATAATCTCTAAAAATTTAAATGTCTCTATCCTCTAAACCCTTGGACATACATTGACGTGCCTCTGACAGCGAGTTGACATATACGTTCCCTCAAAGTGACATAAGTTTTGTCTCTCAGATTCCTACAGATCGGGAGATATTTGCCTTTAAAAATTGACTTTCGAATAATCTCGAAAAATTAAAATGTCTCTATCCTCCAAACCCTTGAACATACATTGACGAGACTCTGACATGAAGTTGACATATGCGTTCCCTCAATGTGACATAAGGTTTGTCTCTCAGATGCCTACAGATCGGGAGATATTTGCCTTTTAGAAATTGACTTTCGAATAATCTCGAAAAATTTAAATATCTCTATCGTCCAAACCCTTGGACATACATTGACGAGACTCTGACATGAAGTTGACATATATGTTCCCTCAAATTGACATAAGTTGTGTCTCTCAGATGCCTACAGATCGGTAGATATTTGCTTTCTAAAAATTGACTTTCGAATAATCTCTAAAAATTTAAATGTCTCTATCCTGCAAACCCTTGGACATACATTGACGTGACTCTGACAGGAAGTTGACATATATATTCCCTCAAAGTGACATTAGTTTTGTCTCTCAGATTCCTACGGATCGGGAGATATTTGCCTTTAAATAATTCACTTCCAAATAATCTCGATATATTAAAATGTCTCTATCGTCCAAACCCTTGGACATACATTGACGAGACTCTGACATGCAGTTGACATATGCGTTCCCTCAATGTGACATAAGGGTTGTCTCTCATATGCCTACAGATCGGGAGATATTTGCCTTTTAAAAATTGACTTTCGAATAATCTCAAAAAATTAAAATGTCTCTATCGTCCAAACCCTTAGACATACATTGACGAGATTCTGACATGAAGTTGACATATACGTTCCCTCTAAGTGACATAAGTTTTGTCTCTCAGATTCCTACAGATCGGGAGATACTTGCCTTTTAAAAATTGCTTTGGAATAATCTATAAAAATTTAAATGTCTCTATCCTCCAAACCCTTTTACATACATTGACGTGACTCTGACCGGAAGTTGACATATACGTTCCCTCAAAGTGACATAAGTTTTGTCTCTCAGATTCCAACAGATTGGGAGATATTTGCCTTTTAAAAATTGACTTTCGAATAATCTCTAAAAATTTAAATGTCTCTATCCTCCAAACCCTTCGAAATACATTGACGTGACTATGACAGGAAGTTGACATATACGTTCCCTCAAAGTGACATAAGTTTTGTGTCTCAGATTCCTATAGATCGGGAGATATTTGCCTTTTCAAAAATTGACTTTCGAATAATCTCGAAAAATTTAAATGTCTCTATCCTCCAAACCCTTGGACATACATTGACAAGACTCTGACATGAAGTTGACATATGCGTTCCCTCAAAGTAGCATAAGGGTTGTCTCTCAGATGCCTACAGATCGGGAGATATTTGCCTTTTAAAAATTGACTTTCGAATAATCTCGAAAAATTAAAATGTCTCTATCGTCCAAACCCTTGGACATACATTGACGAGATTCTCACATGAAGTTGACATATACGTTCCCTCAAAGTGACATAAGTTTTGTCTTTTAGATTCCTATTCATCGGGAGATATTTGCCTTTTCAAAAATTGACTTTCGAATAATCTCTAAAAATTTAAATGTCTCTATCCTCCAAACCCTTGGACATACATTGACGTGCCTCTGACAGCAAGTTGACATATACGTTCCCTCAAAGTGACATAAGTTTTGTCTCTCAGATTCCTACAGATCGGGAGATATTTGCCTTTTAAAAATTGACTTTCGAATAATCTCGAATAATTAAAATGTCTCTATCCTCCAAACCCTTGAACATACATTGACGAGACTCTGACATAAAGTTGACATATGCGTTCCCTCAATGTGACATAAGGTTTGTCTCTCAGATGCCTATAGATCGGGAGATATTTGCCTTTTAGTAATTGACTTTCGAATAATCTCGAAAAATTAAAATATCTCTATCGTCCAAACCCTTGGACATACATTGACGAAACTCTGACATGAAGTTGACATATATGTTCCCTCAAAGTGACATAAGTTTTGTCTCTCAGATGCCTACAGATCGGGAGATATTTGCCTTTAAATAATTGACTTTCGAATAATCTCGAAAAATTAAAATGTCTCTATCCTCCAAACCCTTTAACATACATTGACGAGACTCTGACATGAAGTTGCCATATATGTTCCCTCAAAGTGGCATAAGATTTGTCTCTCAGATGCTTACAGATCGGTAGATATTTGCCTTCTAAAAATTGACTTTCGAATAATCTCTAAAAATTTAAATGTCTCTATCCTGCAAACCCTTGGACATACATTGACGTGACTCTGAAAGGAAGTTGACATATATATTCCCTCAAAGTGACATTAGGTTTGTCTCTCAGATTCCTACGGATCGGGAGATATTTGCCTTTAAATAATTCACTTCCAAATAATCTCGAAAAATTAAAATGTCTCTATCGTCCAAATCCTTGGACATACATCGACGAGACTCTGACATGCAGTTGACATATGCGTTCCCTCAAAGTGACATAAGGGTTGTCTCTCATATGCCTACAGATCGGGAGATATTTGCCTTTTAATAATTGACTTTCGAATAATCTCGAAAAATTAAAATGTCTCTATCGTCCAAACCCTTGGACATACATTGACGAGATTCTGACATGAAGTTGACATATACGTTCCCTCAAAGTGACATAAGTTCTGTCTCTCAGATTCCAACAGATTGGGAGATATTTGCCTTTAAAAATTGACTTTCGAATAATCTCTAAAAATTTAAATGTCTCTATCCTCCAAACCCTTCGAAATACATTGACGTGTCTATGACATGAAGTTGACATATACGTTCCCTCAAAGTGACATAAGTTTTGTCTCACAGATTCATACAGATCGGGAGATATTTGCCTTTTCAAAAATTGACTTTCGAATAATCTCGAAAAATTAAAATGTCTCACTCCTCCAAACCCTTGGACATACATTGACAAGACTCTGACATGAAGTGGACATATACGTTCACTCAAAGTGACATAAGTTTCGTCTCTCAGGTTCCTACAGATCGGGAGATATTTGCCTTTTCAAAAATTGACTTTCGAATAATCTCGAATAATTAAAATGTCTTTATCCTCCAAACTCTTGGACATACATTGACGTGACTCTGACATGAAGTTGACATATACGTTCCCTCAAAGTGACATAAGTGGTGTCTCTCAGATTCTTACAGATCGGGAGATATTTGCCTTTTCAAAAATTGACTTTCGAATAATCTCTAAAAATTTAAATGTCCCTATCCTCCAAACCCTTGGACATACATTGACGTGCCTCTGACAGCAAGTTGGCATATACGTTCCCTCAAAGTGACATAAGTTTTGTCTCTCAGATTCCTACAGATCGGGAGATATTTGCCTTTTAAAATTGACTTTCGAATAATCTCGAAAAATTAAAATGTCTCTTTCCTCCAAACCCTTTAACATACATTGACGAGACTCTGACATGAAGTTGACATATGCGTTCCATCATGTGACATAAGGTTTGTCTCTCAGATGCCTACAGATCGGGAGATATTTGCCTTTTAGAAATTGACTTTCGAATAATCTCTAAAAATTAAAATATCTCTATCGTCCAAACCCTTGGACATACATTGACGAGATTCTGACATCTAGTTGACATATACGTTCCCTCAAGGTGACATAAGTTTTGTCTCTCTGATTCCTACAGATCGGGAGATATTTGCCTTTTCAAAAATTGACTTTCGAATAATCTCTAAAAATTTAAATGTCTCTATCCTCCAAACCCTTGGACATACATTGACGTGACTCTGACAGGAAGTTGATATATACGTTCCCTCAAAGTGACATATGTTTTGTCTCTCAGATTCCTACAGATCGGGAGATATTTGCCTTTTAAAAATTGACTTTCAAATAATCTCTAAAAATTTAAATGTGTCTATCCTCCAAACCCTTGGACATACATTGACGTGCCTCTGACTGCAAGTTGACATATACGTTCCCTCAAAGTGGCATAAGGTTTGTCTCTCAGATGCCTACAGATCGGGAGATATTTGCCTTTTAAAAATTGACTTTCGAATAATCTCGAAAAATTAAAATGTCTCTATCGTCCAAACCCTTGGACATACCTCGACGAGATTCTTACATGAAGTTGACATATACGTTCCCTCAAAGTGACATAAGTTTTGTCTCTTAGATTCCTATCGATCGGGAGATATTTGCCTTTTAAAAAATTGACTTTCGAATAATCTCTAAAAATTTAAATGTCTCTATCCTCCAAACCCTTGGACATACATTGACGTGCCTCTGACAGCAAGTTGACATATACGTTCCCTCAAAGTGACATAAGTTTTGTCTCTCAGATTCCTACAGATCGGGAGATATTTGCCTTTTAAAAATTGACTTTCGAATAATCTCGAAAAATTAAAATGTCTCTATCCTCCAAACCCTTGAACATACATTGACGAGACTCCGACATGAAGTTGACATATGCGTTCCCTCAATGTGACATAAGGTTTGTCTATCAGATGCCTACAGATCGGGAGATATTTGCCTTTTAAAAATTGACTTTCGAATAATCTCGAAAAATTAAAATATCTCTATCGTCCAAACCCTTGGACATACATTGACGAGACTCTGACATGAAGTTGACATATATGTTCCCTCAAAGTGACATAAGTTTTGTCTCTCAGATTCCTACAGATCGGGAGATATTTGCCTTTTAAAAATTGACTTTCGAATAATCTCGAAAAATTAAAATGTCTCTATCCTCCAAACCCTTGAACATACATTGACGAGACTCTGACATGAAGTTGACATATGCGTTCCCTCAATGTGACATAAGGTTTGTCTCTCAGATGCCTACAGATCGGGAGATATTTGCCTTTTAGAAATTGACTTTCGAATAATCTCGAAAAATTAAAATATCTCTATCGTCCGAACCCTTGGACATACATTGACGAGACTCTGACATGAAGTTGACATATATGTTCCCTCAAATTGACATAAGTTGTGTCTCTCAGATGCCTACAGTTCGGTAGATATTTGCCTTCTAAAAATTGACTTTCGAATAATCTCTAAAAATTTAAATGTCTCTATCCTGCAAACCCTTGGACATACATTGACGTGACTCTGACAGGAAGTTGACATATATATTCCCTCAAAGTGACATTAGTTTTGTCTCTCAGATTCCTACGGATCGGGAGATATTTGCCTTTAAATAATTCACTTCCAAATAATCTCGAAATATTAAAATGTCTCTATCGTCCAAACCCTTGGACATACATTGACGAGACTCTGACATGCAGTTGACATATGCGTTCCCTCAATGTGACATAAGGGTTGTCTCTCATATGCCTACAGATCGGGAGATATTTGCCTTTTAAAAATTGACTTTCGAATAATCTCAAAAAATTAAAATGTCTCTATCGTCCAAACCCTTAGACATACATTGACGAGATTCTGACATGAAGTTGACATATACGTTCCCTCTAAGTGACATAAGTTTTGTCTCTCAGATTCCTACAGATCGGGAGATACTTGCCTTTTAAAAATTGCTTTGGAATAATCTATAAAAATTTAAATGTCTCTATCCTCCAAACCCTTTTACATACATTGACGTGACTCTGACCGGAAGTTGACATATACGTTCCCTCAAAGTGACATAAGTTTTGTCTCTCAGATTCCAACAGATTGGGAGATATTTGCCTTTTAAAAATTGACTTTCGAATAATCTCTAAAAATTTAAATGTCTCTATCCTCCAAACCCTTCGAAATACATTGACGTGACTATGACAGGAAGTTGACATATACGTTCCCTCAAAGTGACATAAGTTTTGTGTCTCAGATTCCTACAGATCGGGAGATATTTGCCTTTTCAAAAATTGACTTTCGAATAATCTCGAAAAATTTAAATGTCTCTATCCTCCAAACC